>NC_080170.1:21556292-21791292 GCF_950295315.1 Erinaceus europaeus
ATTCAGCTAGAGTCTCCAGGAATCTAGCTGTGCCTCTCCGACCACCCCTGCTGCTGTATTTGCTTAGAACATACCATCTCCCTGTAAACTCTGTTCTGGAAACTTCATCCCTCAAACCACCTCCTTGCTCCAGCTCACATCACAGGGCGCACAACTCCACATACTGGGAGGCGTTTGTGCTACAGAGATGGAGCCAAGCTTCATAGAAGAAAAAAAAAATTTTTTAAATATAGCCAAGCCCAGCTACAAGTCATCTCCAAGCCTCTGTAAGGGGTTAGATATGCGGCTGCACGGTGGGTGCCTACAAAGATGTGGGCATAGGAGCTATTTTGAGCTGCCTGGTCTCCTTTCCTCTCACCGGTCTTTCCTGATTATTTTGGAAACCAAATAATCACAACATTTTAATAAACATTCTTGAAAAGAAAATGAAAAGGGTTTCCACTCTGAGTGTACTTCCACTTTTTTCCAAACACAGATGAAAACCTGAAGTAGATGCAGCTGCTTTTCTGATAGGATACAGCGTATTTCATGCTTCCTCAGCACACTTTAGTTTGGTACACGTACATGTTCCAATCCAAAGCCTGTAGACACCACAAAGTACATGCACAGTGCAGCCTACCTCCTCTCAAAGAACAGCAGTCAAAGTCTAGTCTGTCTGTCCGTCCTCCCTCCTTCGAGCCAGGGCCTCCCATCAGAATGATTTCTCTATTACATGATACCTTCCCACTCAGATATAGATAAATCAGAGGTGGATTTATAGAGGCAGAGAGACGATCCACCATAGCACTGGAGCTTCCTCTGGACCCATATGCTCTACCACTTGTTGGGGTTTATAACTAGGTGAGGCAGAGATAATTCTGCTCCCCCCACCCCAAATCAGTTTAAACCGTGAATTTACTTATAAAAAATGCAAAGTTACTCTCAAGCATCACTTCTTTCTTTCTCTAGACTGCACTGTCACATTCAGAATATAGTAACTTCAATCAAATGTTCATGGGTGCCTTCATGGTGCAGAGCCTGGGCTGGTATAAATGGGCCACGTATTTGTGGGGTGGGGGTGAGAGGAAATGTGTGAAAGCAGATAATTCATTAGCACCTACATCTGAACTGGAGTAATTTTTTATTAAGCAGGATTCTGTTATTAGATGTGAACAGAGAAACTGTTCTATCTTGTCTTTAGCTCACAGAAGGGTTAAAATGGGGCTAGAAGCCAAAAGCATTCAAGAAGCTTGCTGGATATACACGCGAGACCTGTTTAAAGAGTGGAACACACTATAGAAATGATCCCTGAAATTACATGCGAACCCATGAGCACCTTTTACGGATGCTCCACGACATTATTTGCATAAACATCTACCCCGACCAAATGTGCTTTACTACCCAGCTTGGCTCTTTCCCCTTCTCTCCCCCCCCCCCAGTGTGTGTGTGTGTGTGTGTGTGTGTGTGTGTGTGTGTGTGTGTTGACCTAAACTATATGCCATAAACCTCAAGTTACTTGTTTTATCTCGTTTTCACTTTGGGGTGAAGATTCAGTTTCAGTCTTTTAGATTTCAGTTTTCAATTAAGTATTAGTCGAGTATTAACAGCACAGGCAATGGGTTAACTTTAGAGTAGGAATTGGCATAGGAGGGGTTGCAAGACTTTATTTTGTTTTTTTTTTGGGGGGGTGAGGTGGAATTTTTATCTACAATGTATTAAACATTCTTGCTGCTGCGCTGTAAAGCCATAGCAGATAGGAGGCGCTATTGAGAGCCGAATTATTCTCCAAGTCCAGAGATATCCTTGGGTTGAATGAACTAAAGTTGGGGGTGGGAGGAGCCTTTGCCTCCAGTGCTGCCACCCACAGGCTCCTTAAATTCTCTGCCTTTCGAAAGCAGGTTGTTTTCACTGCGGAAGTTGGACACTACAGGTATTTGTTCCCAGGCCAGTAGGGACTGCTGAAGTCTTGTTTGGCCTGATCTTTTGTTTCCTTTCATCTTGTGGTTTTTCTAATGGATATTCAGGATTTTTGTAATCTCATAGCTATTCCAAACTTCAATTCCTAAATTTTAAGAATTCGAATTGAAAGTTTAAATTGAAGGTGCTGTTTGTAGACACTTAATACCCAACAGAAGCCCAGTCATCATGCCAAATCCTTGATTGTTCTCTTAAGAAAATGATGCTGCTGGGACTACATCAAATTAAAAAGCTTCTTCACAGCAAAAGAAACCACTACCCAAACCAAGAGACCCCTCACAGAATGGGAGAAGATCTTTACATGCCATACATCAGACAAGAGTTTAATAACCAACATATATAAATAGCTTGCCAGACTCAACAACAAGACAAGAAATAACCCCATCCAAAAATGGGGGGAGGACATGGACAGAATATTCACCACAGAAGAGATCCAAAAGGCCGAGAAACACATGAAAAAATGCTCCAAGTCTCTGATTGTCAGAGAAATGCAAATAAAGACAACAATGAGATACCACTTCACTCCTGTGAGAATGTCATATATCAGAAAAGGTAGCAGCAGCAAATGCCGGAGAGGGTGTGGGGTCAAAGGAACCCTCCTGCACTGCTGGTGGGAATGTCAATTGGTCCAACCTCTGTGGAGAACAGTCTGGAGAACTCTCAGAAGGCTAGAAATGGACCTACCCTATGATCCTGCAATTCCTCTCCTGGGGATATATGCTAAGGAGCCCAACACACCCATCCAAAAAGATCTGTGTACACATATGTTCTTGGCAGCACAATTTGTAATAGCCAAAACCTGGAAGCAACCCAGGTGTCCAACAACAGATGAGTGGCTGAGCAAGTTGTGATCTATATACACAATGGAATACTAACTACTCAGCTATTAAAAATGGTGACTTCACCGTTTTCAGCCGATCTTGGATGGACCTTGAAAAAATCATGTTGAGTGAAATAAGTCAGAAACAGAAGTATGAATATGGGATGATCTCACTCTCAGGCCGAAGTTGAAAAACGAGATCAGAAAAGAAAACACAAGTAGAACCTGAACTGGAATTGGCGTATTGCACCAAAGTAAAAGACTCTGGGGTGGGCGGGTGGTGAGAATACAGGTCCAAGAAGGATTCAGAGGACCTAGTGGGGGTTGTATTGTTATATGGGAAACTGGGGAATGTTATGTACAAACTATTGTACGTACTGTTGAATATAAAACATTAATTCCCCAATAAAAAATAAAGAAAGAAAGAAAAGAAAATGATGCTGGGGGGTCGGATGGTATTGCAGCGGGTTAAGCGCATGTGGTGCGAAGCGCAGGGACCAGAGGAAGGATACCGGTTTGAGCCCCTGGCTCCCCACCTGCAGAGGAGTGGCTTCACAGGCGGTGAAGCAGGTCTGCAGGTGTCTCTCTTTCTCTCCCCCTCTCTGTCTTCCCCTCCTCTCTCCATTTCTCTCTGTCCTATCCAACAACGAACGACATCAACAACAATAACCACAACAAGGGCAACAAAAGGGGAGGGGGAAGGCCTCCAGGAGCAGTGGATTCATGGTGCAGGCACTGAGCCCCAGCAATAACCCTGGAGGCAAGAAAGAAAGAGAGAGAGAGAGAGGGAGGGAGGAAGGAAGGGAGGATGGATGGAAGGGAGGATGGATGGAAGGGAGAAAGGAAGGAAGGAAATGATGCTGGTCAATGCAGCTTCAGCATCTCCTGTTTTTGATACTCTGCTCTCCTGCCAATCTCAGTCTCTCGGCTTTTTCTTCCCGCCCTCTCACCCCTTTGCCATTCTGTATAGTGACTGGGTGAGAGAAATTATTGCTGCCTATCTCCCACCCATCCCCTTGCACTACATAGGAGTTTCAAGTTTTATTATTGCAATAAAAGTGCTTTATGCTGGCAAACAAACAAACAGTCTAGGAAACCCAATCCTGCCTGTTGTTCTTGTGAAGTGTAATTAGTACTCAGACTTTTCAAAAAATTTAATTGTATGTCTCCAACACATCAAGATCTGCTGCAACAGTAAAATTTAAAAATAAAGATAAAAATAACTTAAGAATAATTGTTACTCTAAAACTTTAGGAGTCCAATGGCACAGGTAGGTGACTAACCCATGACACTGAAGTCTCCAACTAAGATGATTCAAAATCATTGCATGAGTTCAAATTTCGGGATGCCAGCAAACTTTGCAAGCTAGTTCAACTCAGTGGTCCAAAATATGGGTGTGAATATCACTTGGAGGCTCATGAACAGAATTAGGGTGCATCCCGACTTGCATTCATCGGAGTTAGGTTGGTGCCCAAGAATGTGCGTTTCTTATGACTTCACAGGTGACAAAGAGGTGCTGCCCTGTCCTGTAAGAACCACTGCTGAAGATTAGTTAATGTACCAAGACTCAGAACCACCCCACCAAACCAGAGTGTAAATTCATACATCAGGTACCTAACTCAAGTGGTCCCACAGAAGAACACTGCAATCTCAGAGAGAGAGAGAGAGAGAGATGAGAGAAGGGGGGAGAAGGATTTATAGATAAAAGTAATAGTGATAGGGAACTGTTAATGATACGTTTTCCCCTAAACCAACAGCTATGTCCAGTGGGGGAGGGGAAAATAATAATTTGGTTAAATTTCAATTCTATTCAAGAAAAGCACAAAAGCCGCTTGATATAATAAGCCTGGCAATGGCTACAACTGTTTTTCTTTTCTAATGTAATTTCAGGATCTTATAATTTATAATGGGAGGAAACTGTTTTGCCTACAAAGAGTTGATCAAACACAGATTTAAAATAATGCTATTATTAATCAGGCAGAAGACAAAGTGCAAGAGACTTGACATCCCTAATAAGCGCACATTGCGAGTTAACGTAATTACCTGCTAAAAGCCAGTTATGTCACCCGGTGTTGGGTATCATGTCTTTTCAGGTAAATAGTCATCGGAGAAAGCAAGCTGGTAACCTTTCCCAGGAAGCTGACATCCAGGGGTCAACCTGGATTTATCATTTGCATGGGAAGTAGCAAAAAAGAACTCTAGAATGGGTCAACTCTGGCAGCGTAAGCAAAAAGCCGCAAGAGTTTAAATAGTTTTTTGAAAGATTTTTGTTTGTTTATCTATTTATTTTCCCTTTTGTAGCCCTTGTTGTTTTTCATTGTTGTTGTAGTTATTATTGTTGTTATTGATGTCGTCGTCAGATAGGACAGAGAGAAATGGAGAGAGGAGGGGAAGACAGAGAGGGGGAGAGAAAGATAGATACCTGCAGACCTGCTTCACCGCCTGTGAAGCAACTCCCCTGCAGGTGGGGAGCCAGAGGCTAAATTGTTTTTTGAAAGATGACTTCTCACCCACCACGTCCTATGTTTCTTAGGGAAATAAAAGCAGAAGTCCACCAAGTGGCCAGACGGAAATAGAGTGTCTGGAGAGCTTGAGGTCCACAGTGCTTGACTGAGAAGTCCTCTCTTTCTCTCGCCCTCTACCCCTCCCTACCCCCCAACAGCCTAGCCTTTACTGATGAGAGGTCAGCAAGAAAGAGTCCATCAGAAAGAGTCTTAACAACTAAACTGAGACACTGGAAGGAAGCCACCAGATGCCACTCTGCAGGTTACTCTAACTACAACTGGATGCATCCAAGTCCTCCAGAAGCCAGGACATAACCAGGTAACTTTCTCTCTAGAACTGTAAGACAAATGTATGTATTCACACTTTGCCAGGCGTGCCTTTTTTTCCTTTTCTTCTTCCAAGTGTTCTTAAAATTGAAGCCTTTAATAAGAATTAATATTCTAGCAAGCACTTGTTTGAAATCAAAATTCAGATTCAAGGTACATGGTTAGATATTAGGGACAGTGGATCTATCCATTAGGGGAAAGAAATCAGCATGTAGAGTATGAAAATGAAGCACAAACAACGCTACTTAGGTCACTGTGGGTGTACAGTGAGACCTAAATAGAGAGGGAGCCGGATTTCTTATCAACAAGGAATCCTTGCTAATAAGCCGATCTTTGCAAAAAGGGAATTCCTAGAGTAGAATTGCCACAGATCGCAGAGAATATGCTCAAAGAAGCCGACAGCAGCGCAGGGAAGGTGCAAGGTAGTGAACTTGCACCAATACTTGAGTTGTGTGTTCAGTTTGTGTTTTTAGGTAAACAGGTGAGAGGCTACTGAAAATTGAAGCCTAACTGAGATACCATAAATTTTGCTGTACTTTCAATAACTAAAGGATGGGGGCAGGGAATCATATTTGCATTTGGGAGAATGTAGTGTTAAACTGTTATGTGTCATTTTTAAATTTTTTACATAGAACTTACAAGTTTTCTGTATTTACCATCGCTCATACTTAGGAATATTAGGTTATACAATATCAATTTCATTCACCTTTGGTGAAACAGAAACATTACAAATTTCATGTTATATTTCAAAACTTGGATGACAGAAAATGTATTCAAGTAAATGTTAGTTTTCTTTCTGGATGTCTGTCATGCTGTAATAGCCTCTGATCAGGTTATGGATTTGGTATTTTATTTTAGCTACCACTATACACTCCAAAAACCTAGAGAGTGTGTTCTAACTGCTATGAGGAATAGTATCTTTTTACAATTTATAGTTTTGCACTGATTGCTAATTCAGAAAATGAGTATTAAAACTTCATTTATGCTGAGTGCACTTGGTAATTTGATACACATAGGCTGCAGTATTTGAAGCTAAATAATGATTCTCTGTGAAGCTGAAATTTGAATGGATAACAGAGTAAAACAAAGACAGGAATATTTTCTGATTATAAAGGAAAATTTGCTCCTGGTTAGTTACTTTGTTTGGCACTAAGTTTCCCATAGTGAAGTTATGCAAATTTCTTTCCCAACTTTCCCAGTAAAATTCTAGTATGCAATCATCTGTCATTTTGTCTTAGAATGCTTTGACTGAAGTGGAGTGAATGACACATTGAACTCTGAATGGTGCAGAAGTAGCTTGGGAATTGAAACAATAAAGCCAAAAGACATGGAATAATGTTTAGAATGAAGCATGGCCCAAAAATTTCTCTGTTAGTGTGCTATGTGTACACACACGTACACATACACACAGTCATGGCCCAAAAATTTATCTGTTAGTGTGTTATGTGTACACACACGTACACACACACACACACACACACACACACAGAGTCACGGCCCAAAATTTTCTCTTTTAGTGTGTTATGTACACACACACACACACACACACACACACACACAGTTGTACTTTTGCCCAAGGTATAAAATGACCTGTGGGCAGGGGTAGGTTGCATAATGGTTATGCAAACAGACTCTCAAGCCAGAAGCTCTAAAGTCCCAGGTTCAATCCCCCATATCACCATAAGCCAGAGCTGAGCAGTGCTATGGTTAAAATAATAATAAAAAGAAAATAATATAAAATGACCTGTAAGAGGCAGACAATCAAAAAATAAGAAAAGTGATGGTGGCCAGGTGGTGATGCACCTAGTTAAGTATACACATTATAGTGCACAAGGACCCGGGTTCAAGCCCCTAGTCTCTACCTGAAGGGGGAAAGCTTCATGAGTGGTAAAGCAGGGCTGTAGGCATCTTGACTCTCCCCCCCACCCCCTCTCAATTTCTCCCTACCTCTTATTCAATAATAAATAAATAAATGAATGAATAATAGTTTTTAAAAATGTGATGTATCTAGATCAACATATTATGTACCTGACATCATTTTAGTTTGCCAGAGATGGATTATTTGTTGTGAAGAAATATTGTGAGACGCAATTCTCTGGATTTCTAGTAATGGCCACAGCTCTTCATCTCACTGATGTCTCTGAAACCTCCACTTTCAGAGGTACCTGTTCCCCTAAAAGGTTATGCAGATAGGCAACAGCAAAACCTGGGGCTGCAAGTCACCCTCTGTCTCCTCTCTCTTCCTGTAGGTGGGAAGCAGCAGCCCTGGGCCATGGAGAACCTCACCTCTGCATCTGGGAATGGGAGCTCCTGCTCCCGAGACTACAAAATCACCCAGGTCCTCTTCCCCCTGCTCTATACCATCCTGTTTTTTGTTGGGCTCATCACCAACAGCCTGGCAATGAGAATTTTCTTTCAAATCCAAAGTAAGTCCAACTTCATCATTTTCCTCAAGAACACGGTCATTTCCGATCTCCTCATGATCCTCACCTTCCCATTCAAAATCCTCAGTGATGCCAAACTGGGCACCGGACCGCTGAGGGCTTTTGTGTGTCAAGTGACCTCTGTCATCTTCTACTTCACAATGTACATCAGCATTTCCTTCCTGGGGCTCATCACCATCGATCGCTACCAGAAGACCACCAGGCCATTTAAGACGGCCAACCCCAAAAACCTCCTGGGGGCCAAGATCCTCTCCGTGGTCATCTGGGCCTTCATGTTCTTACTCTCTTTGCCGAATATGATTCTGACCAACAGGAGGCCCAAAGACAAGAATGTGAACAAGTGCTCTTTCCTCAAATCAGAGTTTGGCCTCGTCTGGCATGAAATAGTCAACTACATCTGCCAGGTCATCTTCTGGATCAATTTTTTAATCGTCACTGTCTGCTACACACTCATTACACAAGAGCTGTACCGGTCCTATGTGAGGACACGGGGCACAGGGAAAGCCCCCCGGAAAAAAGTGAACATCAAGGTGTTCATTATCATCGCTGTCTTCTTCATTTGCTTTGTTCCTTTCCATTTTGCCCGCATTCCCTACACCCTGAGCCAGACCCGGGATGTCTTTAACTGCTCGGCCGAGAACACACTCTTCTATGTCAAAGAGAGCACTCTCTGGCTGACGTCCTTGAACGCCTGTCTGGATCCATTCATCTACTTTTTCCTCTGCAAGTCCTTCAAAAATTCCCTGATGAGCATGCTCACGTGCTCCGATTCAGCAACATCTCCATCTTCATCCCAGGAAAAGAGAAGAAAGGCACCGGACAGTCCTGAACCCAGTGAGGAAACACCCATATAAACCAGTTGTGGGGGGGTGGATCTCTCTCCCTCTCCCTCCCCCTTCCCCCCTCTCTGTGTGCGCATGTGTGTTCTGAATGTCCTCCTGGAAAAGCACTGTGCAGAAATACTGATGTTAAGAAGTAGCCGAGTTCATAACTATGACTCTTGAAATGAGTACTAGGAGACTATGAAAGTAGTAATGTGCACTTACTCTTCAGTATTATGAGCTATCTTAAAATACAGAAAGATAAGATGCAGCTGTGTAGCAAAGCAAATTGTATGTAATCACTGCTATGTGTAAGCTACACAGAATTTATGATTTATCAAATGTAATGCATTGACAGAAAAGGGTAACCACATTGTAAGATCTGTTGTAAGTTTTGAAGTACATCACTGATCACAATGTTGTCTACCAGCTTTGTTTTTTTTTTACCCAAAATAATACTTTTTAAGATGTATATACATTTTAGTCCCCTAGCCAAATGCATTATAAGATTTTAACTAAGTGGTACATGGCAAGTGGATACTAAATACTAATGTGTACTAGTTAACATAAACATAAGGAATCTAAACTAAGGGAATGGTAACTGATTGGACTTAATTTTTTAATTTTAATTTCATTAAGAATATAGAGGTTTAAAAGGTAACTTCAATAAATTCACAAAGATAATAAATGACACTATTTAAATGAGTTGTCTTGATGACATTCTAGTACCCAAAAGTCATGCATTTTTCATTAACGCTGGAGAAGTCGATTGCACTAATATTTTGACAAGAACAATACAGACATGTAAGAGTAAATACAGTCCCATGACTGACATTTTGTAAACCAAGCTTTTAGAAACTACCTTTTGACTTGGATCGACTAGCCTTTCCTTTAATGAGGAAAAGTAAATCTGGCAACACGGTTATTCATGGAAAGTCACTTAAACTCTACATCATACTTTGCTACCATTTCTTTGTGGCAAGACAGCAGAACTCACCTCTTAGAGACTCCTCTATCAATCAGCAGAACCCCCAACCCATACAGAAGCAAAGCTGCCAACTCTTGTTTTGTCACGTGCTATTGTACAGAATATCTTTCTGTGGGTGGGGGGCATCCCCAAGGAGTCATGCAAAGGACAAAGTAGGTTAGACTTACAAGGAAGCCATTCTCAATTACTTTCAGACACATTTTAAAAGATTTATTTCAGGGGGTTGGGCGGTAGCGCAATGGATTAAATGCACGTGGTACGAAGCACAAGGACAGGTGGAAGGATCCCAGTTCCAGGCCCTGGCTTCCCACCTGCAGGGAGTTGCTTCACAGGTGGTGAAGCAGGTCTGCAGGTGTTTATCTTTCTCTCCCCCTCTGTCTTCCCCTCCTCTCTCCATTTATCTCTGTCCTATCCAACAACGATGATATCAATGACAATAATAACCACAACAACGATAAAGCATCAGGGCAAAAAAAAAAAGTTATTTCATGAGAGGAAAGTAATGCTAGGAGTGCCCCTTTGATGCCAGTGATCAGACCTAGGTCTCATGCTTGCAAGTTCTGCCTTCCCTCATTGAGTCACACTTACTATATCTATGTCTATATCTTTATCATTTGTATGCTAACTATAGACACAGCATATCTGACCTGTCAAAGAAACTAGAAAACTAGTCTTTCTTTTTTTACATGGGGAAAGTGAAGGGGAGCCCCAGCCCATACCCCATTCTGCCTGGGGGAGAGTAGGCTTGAGTGGATCCCACCACCACAGCAGGATCACAGGATGGGGCTGGAATCTGCAGATTGGGCCAACACTTTCCTAAATCGTCTTGTTTTGACTAGCCATTCACCTAGATGACAATTTCACAAAGCAATAAAAAAGAGGTTTTTTTTTTTAAAAAAAAAAAGACCCATAGAAAAATTTAACTATTACTGTACTTTTGTAAAAGAACCATAAAGTCTTTGGAATTACCTGTGTTTTCATATGTCCTGTGGACATTCTGCACTAGAGTGTAGATCACAGTTTGTTGCCAGTATTAGAGTCAAGCCCATCAGCACATATACCCATCTCAACAATTATCCAACAGAATTGATCCAAGACAGAAAGAAGGATCAGTGCTGATGGGAGTGCTTACTGTCAGTAGTTCTAAGTAGAATGTGAAGACCCGGTCTCTAGCTTTAGAAAGCGTAACAGACATAGCACACCCTGCGTTTCACAATAACATTAAAAAAAAAAAAAGGTGAAGCCAGACACTGAAGTTGAAAAGCTCAGACAATGAGATGAGATACAGTCGGCTTTGTCTGGAAGGAAACTGAGAGGTGAACAAGTCCCAAGGAAACTGGTGAGGGGCAGTTTGTCACAGAAACAATCCCAACCAAAGTGGATGAGAGCCTGCAAGATGATGGAGCCCGTCAACTGTTTTTGTAGAGCCTGTGGCCAAAGCATTGTTTTTGCCTGTTCCAAAAAAAAAAAAAAAAATTTTGGAGGTGGGGATGGGGAGGTGTGGTAGGGGGAGGATCAGAAGAAACACTAATTCTCATATTGCATGAAAGCTGAAGTTTAGTCTTTACAAAGAGGCTTTATTAGAGCAAATATCCACCAAAGTTGCCATACACCAAGTTGTCCATTGAGCTGGTTTGCTGAGAAGCTGTGATGGCCTTAGTGGCTACAAAATCTAAGGATTTAGTGATGAGCTCTTTAGGACTCTGAAAGCAAAGCAAAGAAAAAAAAAAAATCCACACAGAACAGAGCAGTGTCCTGTGTCTCTGGTATTTCAGTCACTTTACAAACTCCCATAGACTCTGGTGGCTAATACAGCTGATCACTGATAGCTGGACAGGGGAACCAGAAGTGCAAATGGCTATGAGAAATCTATTTCTTTTTCTGAAAAACCTATTTCAAAGAGAAATGTAAATGGAATATATGCACACACACATACACACACACACACACACATACAGTCACTGTTCACATTTAAATGACATGATTTTTTGTTAGGTTTCAAGTTGATTCAAAAGATTTATAACATTCTTGGGAGAATCCTACTCTTGGCAAGACTTTAATTTCTTATTATCTTTATTTATTGGATAGAGACAGCCAGAAATTAAGAGGGTAGGGAGAGAGACAGAGAGACACCTGCAGTCCTGCTTCACCACTCACAAAGCTTTCCCCCCACAGGTGCAGACTGGGGGCTCAAACCTGGGTCCTTCCGTTTTGTAACATGTGCACAACCACCCAGCCCCCTGCAGTATTATTTTTTTAAAAATTAAGTGAAGGGGCTAGGAAGTGGCATACCTGGTTAAGCACAAATAGTATGAACCACAAGGACCGGCATAAGGATCCAGGTTCAAGCCCCCACCCCTCTCCCCACCTGCAGACAGGATGCTTCACAAGTGGTGAAGCCGGTCTGCAGGTGTCTATCTTTCCCTCTCCCTCTCTATTGTCTCTCTCCTCTCTCAATTTCTTTCTGTTCTACCTAGTAAAATGGAAAAAAATAGCTGCCAGGAGCAGTGTATTTGTAATGCCATCACCAAGCTCCAGCAATAACCCTGGAGGCAAAATAATAATAATTGAAATAAAAAATAACTTTCTCAAGATCACAAAGTCAGATATACAAGAAACTGAACACAAGTGCTCTAGCCTCTGGGGTCATGTTCTCACCTTGGGCAGCTGAGCAGCTTCTCATATGCACCAGCAAGGGCAAAGAGCTTCCTATGCAGGGCAAGCACCACTGTGAATGATGGGGGTAGAGGCTAACAAATTAGCCACAAGGATATATGGAACAAGTTTTTTTTTAATTAAAAATATTTTTTAAAAAATATTTATTCCCTTTTGTTGCCCTTGTTGTTTTATTGATGTCGTCGTTGTTGGATAGGACAGAGAGAACTGGAGAAAGGAGAGGAAGACAGAGAAGGGGAGAGAAAAGATAGACACCTGCAGACCTACTTCACGGCCTGTGAAGTAACATCCCTGCAGGTGGGGAGCTGGGGGCTCAAACCGGGATCCTTAGGCTGGTCCTTGCGCTTTGTGCCACGTGCGCTTAACCCGCTGCGCTACCACATGACTCCCTTTTTTTTTTTTTTTGTAGAATATTAGCTGTCATCAAACACTACAAAACATGCTATACTTAAGAGGGTAGATGTTCTTTCCTCTAGAAATAGGCACCACAAATGACTTCCTCATCTGAGGATTTCCCACACATTGGCATACTGAAATGTGACCAGAGTGGGATTTTCAGTTTCTCTATTATGAAATTGTCTCAAGAATTTCCCTGATTTAAAGCACCAGTATTCCAGACCTTTACCTAGTAGCAGAACTGGGGGTATTGGAGAATTTAATTACATCGTCCAACCGCTCCACTACGGAAGTGAACAGGAAGATGTATGTTACAGCTATGTTCCATCAAATTAATAAAATTCACAATTGGTTCTTCCTAGAATAAACTTATTCAAACGCATTTTTTTTCTTTAAAGATTTTTGTTTATTTCATATGGAATCTCTAGAGTTTTGTGCCAGAGAGAGAGAGAGAGAGAGAGAGAGAGAAGCCAGGACACCATGCAGTCCACACAGCACTGGGACTCTGACTGGTGTCTCTGGCATCTGAGTCCTGTGCTACCTGCTGAACTATCTCCCCAGCCACTAGGAATTTTTCTTCTTTCTCAATTCGTGCTACTGGGAAGTTCCAACCAATATTCTCAGACATCCTACTTGTGGTTTCTTTTTTTCTTTCATTTTCAGTAGGTTACCACGTTTTCATTCTCAGAATGCCAAGTACAAGTTATCTAAAAATCCTCAACCCAACACCAGAGTCTGGCCCAACTATGTGGAAAATCTTAAGTGCATGAAATATGAAGTGAAACTCGCCATGGAGAACTCCACAAGCCCTTAAAAAGATGTTCTAGTTTCCTCTTTCCCTCCCCTGACCTGGCAAACATTTCTGTCACAAATAACTTTCGTGGGTGCATAAAATAAGCTGCTACCTCTTCTCAAAATGGAAGGAAGAGCTCGAGGGCAAAAGCCACTGGCCTCGATTGATCCCAGGTAGACTGATGGAATTCTACACTTTATCTAAAACACCACGTGCAGAAGAGTTAAGATAACAACTGGCTAATTAGTGAAATATTGTCTCTCCATTTAAAGCTGCAAGCCCTTCACCGAGTCAGTGAAGGGTTAATCATCTTCTGTGCTCGGCACTTAGCAGCACTATTTCAGAGATTTCATCCATTCATTATACTATGAGGTAAATGCTATCATGAAACCCATGATGGGGGGTGGGGGAAGAAGCAAGACACAGAGCTATTAACTAGTAATCTATAATCTAATACTCAATAATTGATGGCTCTGGGGTTCTCACTTCTAAAATCTGGGTCTAAGAGTTCTCAAGTCCTTGAAAACGTTTTCTCTCAGAGATCCAAAGACAAAGATAAATGTCTACAAAAGCCAACAGAACACCCTATCACTATAGTCTAGAGGGAGGCAGAATAAGATTCTATTTGATTTTAGTATCGAGGTCCTGCCATACCTGGTGGTAACTTAGGGAGGCCACTTCCCTCATCTTTGGGCCCCCTGCTTTTATCCATGAGAGGTGCTCAAAACCTTAATGGTCATGTAGCAAAAGAAAACACTCTATAGGAAAGTGACTTTGAGAAAACATCTAGAGCTGAGTGCAACTACACAGGTTTGTTCAAGTCTTCACAGATTAATGTATATACTTGTACAGTTGCAATAAAGGAGGTATCTTATTTTAATCCCCCCCCACCGCCCCCCCCCCATACACGCACAAATTACAGACGTGGAAAAGAGGAAGAATGCCCAGCAAGAGAAAGCAGAAGGGCTCTGCTTCACTTGCTCTTCAGAGACTGGACAAATGAAGATACTGAGCTGAGTGTCCTCCCAAACAAAGGTGAATTTCTTTTCTTTTCTTCTTCTTCTTTTTTTTAATGATAAGGGGGGCTTGTGAAAAAAATGCTTTCAGGTTAAAATTTTATAAAATGTAGGTTACGAGCCTCAGGGATTATAAATGCAGAGTAACCTGACATGAATTAAGTGGAGGTTTGTCTCAGTGTTGTGCTAAAAGCAGCACTGTGGATGAGGCTGAGCTTATGACTTGGACTTCCAGAAGGTATGAGCGTAGCAATGGCGTACACACACCAGAAACCAGAAATGTATTCTGTGCTTTAGAAAGTTGAGCCAAGGAACATGCAGCTGTGTTACAGATCTGGTGAACGTGCTGGAGAAGCGCAGGGTGTTTACATGCTACAGACCTCAAGTCTTGTTTTTACAAATTAGCATTTGGGGGGCTGAGGAGATGGCTCAGCGGCAGAAAACAGGACTTGCATGCAAGAGTTCCTAAGTTTTACCCCAAACACCACCATGGGATAGAGCTGAATGGTGCTCTGGTAAAACAACAACAACAACAGTAGTAGTAGTAGTAGTAGTACGGTAAATGATGAATTAGCATGTTTGTGGGGGTGAGTGTGAGACTCGGTGGAAGGGAGCAGGCACTGTTAGAGACACAGTGCCCCATGCCGTCAATCCGGGTGGGGGGGGAAGCACGCAATGTTCTTGGTGCTCACTCAGTGCTTATCTGCAACAGCCGACACAGGAACAATGAACACGACCTCCGCGGTGCTGAAGGGCCTCAATGGGTCTGAGCAGTGTGTCCGGGACACCCGGGTGGCACAACTGGTGTTCCCGGTCCTTTACACCGTCCTCTTCTTCTCGGGCATCCTGCTCAACTCCCTGGCCCTCTGGGTGTTCCTGCACATCCCCAGCTCCTCCACCTTCATCGTCTACCTCAAGAACACCCTGGTGGCCGACATGGTCATGACGCTCATGCTGCCTTTCAAGATCGTCTCGGACGCTCGCCTGGGCCCCTGGCAGCTCCGTGCCTTCGTGTGCCGCTTCTCCGCCATCATCTTTTACGTGACCATGTACGTGGGCATCATCCTGCTGGGCCTCATCGCCTTTGACAGGTTTCTCAAGATCCTCAGACCATTTGGCAAGTTTTTTGTACAAAGACCTGCTTTTGCGAAAACGGTCTCGGCCCTCATCTGGATCCTTTTGGTCAGCCTCTCCCTGCCAAATGTGATCCTCACCAATCGGGAAGCCACTCCATCCTTGGTGAGGAAGTGTGCCTCCCTGAAGGGTCCCCTGGGTCTGTGGTGGCATCAGCTGGTCAACAATATTTCCCAGGCTATCTTCTGGACTGTTCTGGTCTTGATGCTCCTGTTTTATGTGGTGATTGCAAAAAAGGTGTACAATTCCTACAGAAGGTCCAAGAGTAAGGACAGCAAAAACAATAGAAGGCTGGGAGGTAAAGTGTTCGTGGTGGTGGCTGTCTTCTTTGTATGCTTTGCCCCGTTTCACTTTGCCAGGGTTCCTTACACTCACAGTCAGACGAACAATAAGACGGACTGCAGGCTGCAGAACCAGCTATTCATAGCCAAAGAAACCACCCTCTTCTTGGCAACAACAAACATCTGTATGGACCCCCTGATATATATTTTCTTATGTAGGAAATTCACAGAGAGGCTGCCGTGTATGAAGTGGAGACAGAGCACAGCCTCGGGCCAGGAAAACCACAGCAGTCAGACAGACAACATAACCTTAAGCTGAGAATGTATTTTAGACATGGTCAATTTTTACTTACCAACAAGGCTTCCAAAAGTAATTTAGATATCGGATTTAAGCAAGAAGAAGGAAAAAAAAAAAAAAAAGATTGAAGCAAATGCCTTAACACACTGTATTATGTGAAATCATTTGAGAACACAGGTGGGGGGAAAATGGCCACCAGAGGTCATCTTTCCCAAGAATGGTTACTTCTATCTTGCAGAAGATTTTATACAGATTCGTAAGATGTAAGTATTTCCTAAAACCTCTCCTCTGCACCTTCCTTTCAAACACAAGAATACTTTTTTGTACCCCACAAATGCTAACGCTTGTTAATATAATAGTAACAACAACAACAATAATTTTTTTATTCCTTTGTTGAAAGCTAAAGGAAGGCAGGGGTTGAAAGAGACACCAGGGCTGGGGGAAAAAACACAGAATGGTTATGCAGAAGATTTTCATCCTTGAGACTCTGAGGTCTTAGAGTTCATTCCCCAGCACCACCATAAGTCGGAGCTGGGCAGTGCTCTAGTTCAGAGATAGAAAGGGAGGCTAGATCAGTGGCGTATGGAACTTAAGGGGCTCAGGCAGCCCTGCTGAGTTTGGATGGAGTTCCTCTTCACAGGGATGAAAGAACTCTGTAGCTGTCACACCACTGCAAGCCCGACCCCTACCATAAAGGACTATACGGTACACTCTGGTTTCTCTTCCGGTTGTGTAAATCTTTTCAAAGTTCCTATCATGTGGCAAATACCGGGCTGTCAGAAAAGTTACGACTTATTTTTCTCTCTGTCTCCATGTAAAAATGCATCATGACTTTTCCAACAATCTAACTTCTCTTGGGTTCTAAGTGTGTACAATTCAAGAGCAAGAGTACTGTATCACTGTTTAGACCAATCCTTGTAACAGCAAATGGTGTAATGGTGGCTGAATATGCCACCTACAGAGCAAAACCTTCCTGGGCTGCTGCCACCATATCTCTCTCTCTCTCTCTCTCTCCTCCCCGCTCTCTCTCCTTCTGCCCTGCCTCTCTTGTTGGAAATGACAAGCTCCCCCGCTGCCTGTGTATGTCCCAGCCTCTACAGATCTACCCAGTTTTTTTTTTTTTTTTTTTTTAGTTTTTTTATTATCTTTATCAGATAGACAGCGAGAAATTGAGAAGGTAGGGGAGATAGAGAGAAGGAGAGACACCTGCAGCACTGCCTCACCACTTGCAAAGTTTTCCCTCTGCAGGTGGGGACCGGGGGCTCAAGCACTGTAACATGTGAACAAGGTGTGCCACCACCCGGTCCCTTGATCTACCCAGTTTTATTGGGACTTACTCAGAAGTTGGTCCAGAGTGTGTTTAATAGAGTATGTCACCACTGTGCCGTTCTTGGAAAATATACAAGCAAAATTGCTGCACTAGAATTAACATCCACAATGGGAAGTTTTTCAAATAGTGACGAAATTTAAAGTTATTTATCTTCACATTCCCCCCCACACACACACCTGATTCCTTTGTAATTTAAAAAGTTTATGTTTTTATCTGGACTTATTGATGCTGATTTGTATCTTCCCGAGAAAATTCACCAAGGAGCAGGTGGGCTCTGTCAACTGTAAGGATGGTTCCAGCACCATCATCCAAGGTGAATCTAGGCATTTTCTGTGACCTCCAAAGGTCCTGGAACTTTCCTAACTGCTTCCCTATCCCTGCAACATCTACTCTTATATAAATCAGCAAGTGTCAGAACATGTCTTGCCCCTGCTCTGTGCCATGTGCATATGAATTTCCCTCTGACTCACCAAGAAAACCCCTCTCCAGCCACAGAACGCTAAGATGACATCACTTAGCCCTTGAAATCTGGCCAGGCCAGCCTCCCCCACCACCCCAGCCCCTGTCTCACCTGTGTGGCATCACACCCGGACTTGCTGGACTCTCCTTGCTTGTAGTTACATGTAGCTCTCACATGTAGCTACTCTTGTAGGAGCCTATGTTTACATTTCTGGGCAGATACTGTGTCTCATGATACAACCAATAAACATTTGATAAAATAATCAGGCTGGCCTTTATTTTTACAGACTAGAGAGAAAGGGTAGCCCAATCTTCACAGATGTCAATTCTTGGAAGGTAAAAGTTCCTTGGCAGCTCAAATGCTTCTTAACTAAATGCTTCTCCTGTAGCAGGCACACAGGGGCCTGGAATGTGGGGGTGAAGTGAGCAGGATCACCAGGCTGTGTGAGCACACTGATTTAGGGTCAGTTCAAAGGTATTGAACTTTAGTTGTAAACTATTGTAAACGCTTTAGTTGTTAACTATTGCCTTGATGTGGTTCTGGGGAATAAACCAATGGCTTTGCTTGTGTGGGATACTACTGCTAAGTCTTCAGGCCTTCCCTTCCCCTCCCTTTTTTTTTTTAATGTTTTTTTTTAATTTATTTTACTTATTCCCTTTTGTTGCCCTTGTTGTTTTATTGTTGTAGTTACTGATGTCGTTGTTGGATAGGACAGAGAGAAATGGAGAGAGGAGGGGAAGACAGAGAGGGGGAGAGAAAGACAGACACCTGCAGACCTGCTTCACTGCCTGTGAAGCGACTCCCCTGCAGGTGCGGATTTTGTGCCACATGCACTTAACCCACTGCACTACCGCCCGGCCCCGTGTGTGTGTGTGTGTGTGTGTGTGTGTGTGTGTGTGTGTACAAAGAAAGAGAGGCAGAGTTATAGAGTGAAAGAAAGAGACCAGAGTACTGAAGTTCCCTTCAAAGTAGTAGGGGACTGGCTTGAACTTGGGTCATAAGCACTGCAAAGCAGCACACCACTTCACCAAGTCAGTTATTTCACCATCCCCTCAGCCCACCTTTCTCTTTATTTACTTTTTAGAGGGACACACACACACACACACACACACACACACACACACACACACGAGGTAGGGATAGGGGTAGGGATATAGATGGGGGGGATGGAGCTATGACTACCAGCCATGAAGCTATATTGGTGCTGTAAACGTCGCTCCTATGTAGCACCAGGGCTCAAACCCAGGGCCATGTGCAAGGAAGGCACGTGCTCTCTCTGATAAATCATTTTCTGGCCCTTTATAATTGGTTCTGTTCAATAAATTTTGTCACCAGAGCATACTGCCATCTCCAAAACTCTCCTTTTGGCAAGAGTTCTCATCTGCTTTTCATTCACTGAAATGAAAGGATGATGTCAGGGTAAGTAGGCGCTCACAGTGTTGTAAGTAAGTGCATGGAAACCTGCCTTGGAGTTATGCTTGGTGGTGTAACCTGTGCACTTCACCTCAACATTTACAATATATGCTGAATAGCAAATGCAATTTTCTGAAAGATCTTTCAAGATGAAATTTCCATGACCAATCAGTCCTCCATAAACACAGATAATCTATGGCCTGGTTATGATAAGCAGAGTACAGAAATTGTAAGAGTAAAATGACTGACCAAGAGCACAACATCTCTCCCTGAAAAATCACTCACACACACACACACACACACACACACACACACAGCTATTTGAAAATAACAAACCCAGACTGGCAAATTCTAAAGTCTAGATTACTTGCAGAGTGGAGTGTGATACAAGAGCCATGAGTGATGGGCAGAAGTAAAATGGAAAAACAAAACAAAACAAAACAAAAAAAATGTAGTTTTAATACAGAGTGTGAACCTAGAATACAGTTAAGATTTTTTTCCCTCTAATTCTCAAATTAATTCTAATGGCTGAATCCTTCTGATATTCTTGGTGCCTGGGGAAGGGAGGAAGTAAGAATTAACAAGAAGCCAAGAACAGTCACTGTAAAGGAGGCAAGAGAAGAAGGCTAAACATTGGGAACTAGAGCTCACTGCAGTTAGAGATGATAAAGTCATTCTTACCTCAGAATCTATAAAAAAAGTTGTTCACGTGGGTTGGGCAGTAGTGCAGTGGGTTAAGCACACATGGTGCAAAGCGCAAGGACTGTTGTAGGGATCCCAGTTCGAGCTCCAGGCTCCCCACCTGTAGGAGGAAGGGTCTCTTCACAAGCAGTGAAGCAGGTCTGCAGGTGTCTGTCTTTCTCTCCACCCCCGTCTCCCCTTCATCTTTCGGTTTCTCTCTGTCCTATCCAACAACAATGACAGCAATGGCAATAACAATCACAACAAGAATAGAACCATAAGGGCAACAAAAGAGGAAAAATGGCCTCCAGAAGCAGTGGATTCATGGTGCAGGCACTGAGCCCCAGGGATAACCCTGAATGCAAAATAAGTAATTAAAATAAAATAAAAGACTTGTTCAATCTCATTAAACCCATTACTTCAGGCATTCCATAACCATTTAAAAGCAGTAGTTTCTTCTTGTCTACTTTCTCAAGTGTTCTTTGAAGAGAAAAAAAAAAAAAAAAAAAGCTTGCTCTTGCCCCCAGGTGAAAGCATTTCTCCAGGAAGTCACTAGGTCAGTGGTCATGTGGATCAAGAAACCTCCTGAGTGGAAGAGCCTACTCCCAACCGTTCAGTATTGGAGGGGAAGAAAGCGGTGACCCTGCTAAAAGCAAGATGTGATGTCCAGAAATCAACTGAAGTGCCTGGAATAATAACTCTACATTTTAAACTTTGCATACAGGCCAATGCAAGTATTATACATACAGAACGCATGTGCTAAAGCAACAATTTTGGGAAACAGAATCAGGCAAAGGGCTTCCTTTTTACTTTCCTATGGTATCAGAGAAAAAACTCAAGTGCATACAGAGCCATCCCCTTAGCTGTCCAGTTTTTCATTTTGCTGTCTCTGAGACAGCAGAGACAAGAGAGAGCAGATACAGCACAGCACGGCATGGCTCCAAGATCCATGGAGCTCCCCACCCCCAGTGCCATCCATGAAGCTCCTATGTGTATGTGCATGGGCTGGGGTTCAAACCCAGCATCTCACACACTGCAGAGTGGCATGTTCTGTCAGGTGAGCTGTGTCCCGACTCCCCAGGAGATTAACTAATAAGTTCTGTGTTTCTGACTCAGCAGTCTGGGGTGAAGCCTATGAACAGGGCTGTAGGTGAGAGATGTGATGGTCTGGGCCCCACAGCCAGAACTACTCTGCTGACTGCTCACTGAGGGGCAGACTTTCACCCTAACTGATGCACAGCTCAGGACTCCGGACACCTGTGAGTGCACGGGAGACACAGCACAGGGCAGAGGTATGACAGCAGGCTGCCTGGAACCATCTTCCCCCAGGCTGGTACGGGGCACCTAGTACTCACTGCTTACTGTTGTCAACACAAGAAATCAGACCTCTGAGGCAGAAGGACACTGAATACCAGTGATGGCCAAGCAGTACATTTGCAGCATTCATCCTAGCTCTTCTGTATCAGACACACGCACAAAGACCCGGGAATACATCTATCATCGCATTTAATGATCCCAGGAAGCCCATTATCCATCTCCGTCTGAGAGGTAAGGAAGTTGGGAAACAGAGAAGTGAGGCCACTGACACAGCTTGTAAGCAGCAGGGCTACGCCTTTAATTTAGACTCAGGCCCTGAGCCCGAATTCCTAAGCACTCTATTTACAAGTACAGCTCTTCCAATGTCCTCAAGAGGAAGCAAAGATCTGTTCTCTGGTTACTTCCACAACTTCCGCAGCCACCTCCACACTCTGACCCCCCAAAACACTACATTCTTGTGAGGCCCGTAACTGAGGTATGCAGTGCTTGCACTACAGATTCACTGCTCCTGTGGCCTATATTTTGTTTTTAATTTATTTATAAAACAAAAAATATCGACAAGACCATAGGATAAGATCTGCATTATCAGAATTCTGTACCCCATAACCCCGCCCTTTTATTTTTTTGGATAGGATAGAGAAGTTGAGAGGGGAGGGGAAGATAGAGAGGAAGAGAAAGATAGACATCTGCAGACCTGCTTCACCGCTTGTAAGATGACC
The DNA here is from genome assembly GCF_950295315.1 of Erinaceus europaeus. NCBI lineage: Eukaryota > Metazoa > Chordata > Mammalia > Eulipotyphla > Erinaceidae > Erinaceus > Erinaceus europaeus. The sequence goes on from NC_080170.1 coordinate 21,578,667, forward strand.
ACCCTCCCCCCCCACCCCCGTAGGTGGGGAGCCAAGGAGTCTGAACCGGGATCCCTGTGCTTTGTACCATATGTGCTTAACTTGGTCTGAACCGGGATCCCCGTGCTTTGTACCATATGTGCTTAACTTGGTCTGAACCGGGATCCCCGTGCTTTGTACCATATGTGCTTAACTTGGTCTGAACCGGGATCCCCGTGCTTTGTACCATATGTGCCTAACTTGGTCTGAACCGGGATCCCTGTGCTTTGTACCATATGTGCCTAACTTGGTCTGAACCGGGATCCCCGTGCTTTGTACCATATGTGCTTAACTTGGTCTGAACCGGGATCCCTGTGCTTTGTACCATATGTGCCTAATTTGGTCTGCCACTGCCCAGGGGTCCCCTGGGAATCCACTATGTTTTCCTTAGTGATTTAACATAGTTTTACAAAATTATCAGGTTTTAGGAGTATTTTTCAAACCCAGGCATGATGGATATAAGTCATTTGATTTAGTTCTTAAGCTAAAATTGTCTCGATCATGAGAGAATGAATGCAGGGAGTCATCTTCCCTTCCCCCAAATATCCTGGCCTCATTTACACATTCTCCAAGACAACTGGCAAGAAAGCACTTAGAAAGTATCTCCAGCAATCACCAGTTCATTACAAAAACTGAACCAGGAGTTTTCTCATGGGGACAACCTACTCCATGAGCTTATCCTGACGTCTGTATTAAGGCAATGTTTCCAAAAATGTGCTGCTGTTGTTGTCACCAGGGCTTCACTGCTCCAGGGCAACTTTTTCAGACACAGAAAATGGAAAGATACCCTAACACCAATGTGTCACACCTCCAGTATGGTGGCGGCCAGGTTCGAAGCTGGTCTGTGCACATGGGAAAGCAGGCGCATACTATCCGGGTGAGCTATCTTGCGGGTCTGAAGTGTTTCCAATTTTTAATCATTCACACAGAAAATCCCATTCATTCACTTACTTGACTGTTGCCTCCTGACAGGAAAAAAAACAAAAACAAAAATACAGTTTACCAGGTACCAAGAACTTAGTACACTATACAAATAAATGCCAGGCACGCTAAGCTTGAAACACTAAGAATTACTTTCTGGGGACGGGCGGTGGCACACCTGGTTAAGCGCACATACTACGGTGCACAAGGACCCGGGTTCGAGCCTGCAGGGGGAAAGCTTTGCGAGAGGTGAAGCAGTGCTGCAGGTGTCTCTCTGTCTCTCTACCTCCCCTCCTCCTCTCAATTTCTGGCTGTCTCTATGCAATAAATAAAGATAATAAAAAAATTTTTTAAAAAAAAGAATTACTTTCTGTGCATCCCCTCACTGTAGCTTCACGATATTGTAAGACTTCTCAGAAGAAAAAAACATCGAGGCTCAGGTATATTAATAATTTCCCTTACAGAGCACAGGTGGGGAAGAGGGTAGAGTGCAGGATTTGCATGCACGAGGCTGTGAGTTGAAGCCCTGCCACCACACATGCCAGAAGCAGAGCTCTGCTATCAGTTTTTTTTTTTTTTTTTAGTATCATTAAAAAAAAAAAGCTTCTAGGTATTTGGGCTAAAAGCCACACTGAAGTTTATTTACATAATCCCAGGACATTCCCCTCTCACCCCGAGGTTTCCAAAGTGAGGTGCTGGGTCAGGCTGCCCAGTAGAGGAAGCTGCAGTCACCTGAGGGCAGTGGTCATCAGCAGGCCTAACTCCACACCAGTCTCCATCCCTGATCTGTAATTCACCACTACAAATGAAGTCCTCACACCAGGAAAAGGCAAGTGCTCCATTTAAAGCCAGCCTAGTAGATACAAATCACTTCAAATGACAGTTTAAACCTGGTCATTCAAGCAGAGGGACTTAAAGATACCCATCAAACCAGTGGGGGACTATTAAAGGGCTTATGATGATGATAATGATGATACTTATCACAAGTTCTTAGCTACCGAATGGGAGCTACAATTAGAGCCATTCTGGGGCACAGAGAGATGGTACCGCACGATTCAGCTGTGATCTGTGTGGGTTTTGGCTATGTTCAAAAGATATGGTAGGGAGCTGGGTGGTGGTTGAGCACATATATTACAGTGCACAAGGGCCCAGGTTCGAGCTCCTGTCCCCACCTGCAGGGGAGAAAGCTTCATAAGTGGTGAAGCAGGGCTGCAGGTATCTCTCTGTCTCTCTCCCTATCACCTCCTTCCCTCTTGATTTCTGACTTCTCTATCCAATTAACTAATCAATTAAGATAATAAAAATATTTTTAAAAAAGACATGGTGGGGGGGCATGATGGTGCACTTGGTTGAGTGCACACGTTACTATGCAAGGACCTGGGTTAGAGACCCTACTACATGAGTAATGATATGTCTTTAGTCGTCTATCTTTCTCTCTGTCCTGTCCAAGAGAATAAAAAGGGAAAGAAATGGCCATTGGGAGTAGTGGAATCATAGTCCTGGCACGAGACATCACAGCAACCCTAGTGGCAATTATTAAAAAAAAAAAAAAAAAAAAAAAAAAAAAGACATGGCCATTTGTGACGGACTGATTAGCACTGGGATCCAGCTAGATTCCTGCCTGTCTCTATAGCCATAACACATTTACAGAGGTCCTTTTAAGTGCATTTTTCTGTAAGAAGAAATGAATAGACCTGAGATTATAGTGACAGAGGAAATGACATTGGTCAATACCACATATAAAGGTGGGGAAATCTATATGAAATTCAGTTAACTATGGTTTCTACTTCCCTGTCAGCTTACCATTTTGAAAAATAACATTACAGACATCCAGAAATCACTCCCATTTACTGTTTCAGCAAAATCAATCAAATACCTAGGAATAAAGTTGACCAAAGAAGTGAAAGACTTGTATGCTGAAAACTATGAGTCGCTACTCAAGGAGATAGAAACTGATACCAAGAAATGGAAAGATATCCCATGCTCATGGATTGGAAGAATAAATATCATCAAAATGAACATTCTCCCCAGAGCCATATACAAATTTAATGCAATACCCATCAAAGTTCCACCAAGCTTCTTTAAGAGAATAGAACAAACACTACAATCATTTATCTGGAACCTGAAAACACCTAGAATTGCCAAAACCATCCTAAGGAAAAGAAACAGAAATGGAGGCATCACACTCCCAGACCTTAAACTATATTATAAAGCCATCATCATCAAAACAGCATGGTACTGGAACAAAAATAGGCACACAGACCAGTGGAACAGAATTGAAAGCCCAGAAGTAAATCCCAACACCTATGGGCATCTAATCTTTGATAAGGGGGCCCAAAGGATTAAATGGAAGAAGGAGGCTCTCTTCAATAAATGGTGCTGGGAAAACTGGGTTGCAACATGCAGAAGAATGAAATTGAACCACTTTATCTCACCAGAAACAAAAATCAACTCCAAATGGATCAAAGACCTAGATGTCAGACCAGAAACAATCAAATACTTAGAGGAAAACATTGGTAAAACACTTTCCCATCTACACCTCAAGGATATCTTTGATGAATCAAACCCAATTGCAAGGAAGACCAAAGCAGAAACAAACCAATGGGACTACATCAAATTGAAAAGCTTCTGCACATCCAAAGAAACTATTAAACAAACAGAGAGACCCCTCACAGAATGGGAGAAGATCTTCACATGCCAGACATCAGACAAGAAACTAATCACCAAAATATATAAAGAGCTCAGCAAACTCAGCCGCAAAAAAGCAAATGACCCCATCCAAAAATGGGCAGAGGAAATGAACAAAACATTCACCACAGAGGAGATCCAAAAGGCTAACAAACATATGAAAAACTGCTCTAGGTCACTGATTGTCAGAGAAATGCAAATTAAGACAACACTAAGATACCACCTCACTCCTGTAAGAATGGCATACATCAAAAAGGACAGCAACAACAAATGCTGGAGAGGATGTGGGGACAGAGGAACTCTTTTACATTGCTGGTGGGAATGTAAATTGGTACAGCCTCTGTGGAGAGCAGTCTGGAAAACTCTCAGAAGGCTAGACATGGACCTTCCATATGACCCAATAATTCCTCTCCTGGGGTTATACCCCAAGGACTCCATAACACCCAACCAAAAAGAGGTGTGTACTCCTATGTTCATAGCAGCACAATTCATAATAGCTAAAACCTGGAAGCAACCCAGGTGCCCAACAACAGATGAATGGCTGAGAAAGCTGTGGTATATATACACAATTGAATACTATGCAGCTATCAAGAACAATGAACCCACCTTCTCTGACCCATCTTGGACAGAGCTAGAAGGAATTATGTTAAGTGAACTAAGTCAGAAAGTTAAAGATGAGTATGGGATGATCCCACTCATCAACAGAAGCTGACTTAGAAGATCTGAAAGGGAAACTAAAAGCAGGACCTGATCAAATTGTAAGTAGGGCACCAAAGTAAAAACCCAGTGGTGAGGGGTAGACATGTAGCTTCCTGGGCCAGTGGGGGGTGGGAATGGGTGGGAGGGATGGGTCACGGTCCTTTGGTGATGGGAATGGTGTTTATGTACACTCCTAGCAAAATGTAGACATATAAATCAGTAGTTAATTAATATGAGAGGGGGAAATCAATTGTATGTCTCAAAGGTTCTCAAAAGACAAACTGAATCTTTTTAATAGATAGGCTACGTATTTGATATGCGGACTCTCTCAAAAGCCTAGACCAAGTAGATTAGAAGCTTCCAATAGCACAGCTATATACAAGATACTGGGTACTGTACAGCAAACCATAACAAAGGGACTTTTCAAAGTTAACCCAATTAACAAATAATGTGATGATAATATTAACTATTGATTGTCTTTTTGAACCCTAAGACAGCAGGAACCTCACATCTTCACTATAGAGCCCCTACTTCCCCCAGTCCTGGCACCCTTGGATAGGGCTCACTTTCCCGTATGCTTCTCCCAATCCATACCAAATAATATTGCATCCGCCGATCACAACCTAACCAAAGCAACGATTGCCATCTCAACATGCTTCACCTCAGTGTGTATCCAGAGACTTCACGTGTGGAATGACAACCCTTCAGCTTCATTACTCGGGTGAGACCTTTCCTTTTATAGTACACTCTAATTTCATCTCAGGTAGTTCTCTTTCTAACAAAGTCCCATAACCTAGACATACACCAGTTTCTGTGAGAGAGAGCGTATGTGCACACGTATCCATAAACTACTGCAAAATATATACCTGAAAGCAGGATTACACTAGAGTTTGCAGTGAGTACCTCCCTAACACTTCCTCTCCACTATTCCAGTCTTGGGATCCATGATTGCTCAACAAATTGTTTGGCTTTGTATGTTAACTCTCTTTTCAATCACCAGGTTCCAGATGCCACCAGGATGCTGGCTAGGCTTCCCTGGATTGAAGACCCCACCAATGTGTCCTGGAGCTCAGCTTCCCCAGAGACACACCTTACTAGGGAAAGAGAGAGGCAGACTGGGAGTATGGACCGACCAGTCAACGCCCATGTTCAGCGGGGAAGCAATTACAGAAGCCAGACCCTCTACCTTCTGCAACCCTCAACGACCCTGGGTCCATGCTCCCAGAGGGCTAGAAAATAGGAAGGCTATCATGGGAGAGGGTGGGTTATGGGGATTGGGTGGTGGGAATTGTGTGGAGTTGTACCCCTCCTACCTTATGCTTTTGTTCACTAATCCTTTCTTAAATTAAAAATTTAAATAAAAAAAAAAAAAAAAAAGTCCTGCAGGAGCAGTGAATTCGTAGTATCGAGTCCCAGCGATAACCCTGCCAGAAAAAAAAAAAAAGAACATTGCTGCTGGGTATTGGTCAGCAGCACTCTGTCCATTTGTGAGACTTCTCTGCGTCTGAAAGACTATCGAAATAAAATATTGCCAAAATACAAAAAAAAAAAAAAAAAAAGAAAAGAAAAATAACATTACACACACACACACTCTCTCTCTCTCTCTCTCTCTCTCTCCCTCTCCCTCTCCCTTTCTCTCTCCCTCTCCTTCTCTCTCTCCTTCTCTCTCTCTCCCCCCCTCCCTCTGGAGTGAAAATCAAAACAAAACAAAAAACTGACATGGTGGTGGTAGAGAAAATACACGTATTCCAGGATGCCTTTCTGTTTTCAAAATAAATTTGAGGTTTGTGTTATTAAAATAGCTTAGCTGCATTTAAAAGCCGCATCCAATGAAGCTGCTAGATAATAACTGCTATAAACCCCCCTGTGGCTTTTACGAAATGTGAGACTTGTTATAAAAATCACCAGGAAAAAGAAATCATGTAGATTTACCTTCTGGTGACTTGGACAATAATGAAGTTACAGAGCAGGTCTTTGGCTGCTCTTTTCATCAAAGCACCGTCCTTTCTTCGTGACTGAACGCGTACTCCTCCTTCCCTGTCTGAATGTTAAGTAGGGCCTGCTTTGACAAGCCCCAACTTGAGAGGGAACTAATGTGCTTTAATATGGATGCATAGAAGCTGCTTCACATGAACTTTTCTTTTAATTTATAAAATGGAAACACTGTCAAGACCATAGGATAAGAGGGGTACAATTCCCACCACCAGAACTCCATATCCCAGCCCCTCTAGATAGCTTTCCTATTCCTCATGCACCTGAAGTTGCGGCGCTGGCCACAGAGGCTTCCCAAATAGCCATTCCACGTACAACTAAGGCAGCGCCACCAGCCCACCCTTGAAGTGAGATGAGACAGAGGGCCGCCAAGAGCCTCTGCGAAGAGGCCTTTAATAAGAAACAGCTCACAAAGCCAAGTTGCTTCATTAGGTGTGAAACACCTGAAATGCTCTTCTTCAAATTTAGAAACACCTACTCCACCATGATCCTTTCAAAAGGGTTTTTTTTTAGTGACTACTTTATAGACACTCAAACCCCAGTAGGATAATCTTGGATTACCAAAACATGGTTCCTACAAGTTTAAAATAGAACACGCATATCAAAAATATTATTAGCAGCTCTACAAATGAGAGGGATTTCTTTTCCCCCTCCAGGGTTATCCATGGGGCTAGGTGCCTGCACTGTGAACACACTACTACATAGTATCCACTTCTTTTTTGTCGTTGCTGCTGCTGCTGTTGTTGCTGGATAGGACACAGAGAACTTGAAAGAGGAAGAGAAGAGAGAGAGGAGGAGGAGGAGAGAAAGACACCTGCAGACCTGCTTCATTGCTTGTGAAGTGAACCCCTTCAGGTGGGGAGCCGGGGACTCAACCGGGGGCTGGAACTGGGATCCTTATGCCAATCCCTGCGCTTCCCACTATGTACACTCAACCCAGTGCACGACCACCTGGCACCCGGGAAGTTTTTTAATATAAAAATAAATTACTATTAAGTTAGTTCAGCCTGATAGAACCAAGCCAATTAACACATTAAAAAATGAAGGCAGATACAAAGCTGCCTGTACTGATTTAACAGAAGCTTGTAAAAACTTGTCAAAAAAGGGGGGGGTCACTGTTACAACTCTAAGCTCCTGGAAACTCAGGACGGTGATTTTCAGAACTTGGAGTGATTATTTTCTACTTTTCAGGCTATAAGGGACAGTGTCTCTCTGAACTGATGCATAGTTATTTAGGCACTTAGAATTCTCATTATGAGTAGCACATTGTTTTTATTTTACCTATTTAAATTTTTTCTTGCCATGTAGGCTTTTTGTTCTTTAAATCTTTATTTATCTACTGGGTAGAGACAGCCAGAAATCTAGAGGGAAAGGGGTGACAGAGAGGGAGAGAGAGAGACAGAGAATCACCTGTAGCACTGCTTCACCACTTGTGTCACTAGAAATCCAATGTGCTATCCACTGCATAACAGAACCACCTACTTCACCACTTGTGAAGTTTTCCCCTTGCAGGTGGGGACCAGGGGCATGAACCTAGGTCCTCGCGATTTGTAACATGTGCACACAACCAGGTGTACCACCACCCGGTCCCTCCGTTTTTATTATCTAGGGACCATTGTGAGGAATAGCCAAAAGTTCCACCCAAGTCCATGTATCTCTAGTTAACCTCACAGGGCATAGCATCCCCTTCCCAAGAAAACTATTAAAATTATAGCTGTCTTTATTTGTTTAGGAAACAGGCATTAGAAGAAATGAATTTGATTTTCACCTATTGGTTTTCAAACTAAACAGATCTTTTCTGTACAAAGCCAGAAAGAAAATCAACTAGTGTGGATATTTCCTCCAGGTGAATGTAAACACTAAGCAACACCTACAATATATTTACTACCTTCAACAAAACTAAGCGCAGTCAAAGGATAAGCCTATCTCTTAAACAGTAACAATTTGGATTCAATTTGGTAAGGTGCCATCTACTTTCTATTTAACTATTTTTCATTCAAGAAAATGTCAGCATCTTTTGGAGGTTTTTTTTTAATCTAGTAGCTATAAATTAACTACAAATGAAGATTTGATTCTACAAATGTTTCCTTGCAAGAATAATTTTTTTAAAAAAGGAAAGACCAGTTATCCTGTGTTTAGGAATGGAATGCATGGGATTCAGTGAACTTACATCCTAGATAACTTTATTCTTAAATGTTCTCAGTACATATTTATTTGTGTATATGTGAAAAGAGGTCTACAGATTTAAAATTATTAGCTAAGTCTTCCAAATCATCAAATCATGATTTGACTTTAGTTTTTAAATTGACATGTGGAGTAATATCTTTACAGGGTTTGCGTTCCCATAAAATACATGCTGATTCCTTTAAACCAAAACTTCACAGCTGAAAGGCTAGAATGATTGTCTCCTAATTATCAACAGGAAGTCAAAAAGCAAAGAAAAACAACAACAACAGGGAATCCCACCCAGGCTAGATATGACTTAGCAGGAGCCAGCCTGAGACTTCAGGCCAACCCCCCCAAAACTGGTGGTGGCCCTCTGCCCCGAGCCCTCCTGTTCCTGCAGGTGAATCACCCTGGGATCCCAGCAAGTTCAGGAAGTGCTCTGCCTTGTCCTCCTCTACAAATCTCACCTACTCCTGAGAGCTGAGTCATTTACATTAGCAAGGGAGCAAGTCTCGCCAGTTGTTCCAGAGTTTGAAAGGGTGCCCCAAAGGACAACTACAAGGGGATGCTTTCTACGGTGGGGCCAGGAATGCTTATTTCGGCGCTTTAGCAGGAATCCCACCACTACAACAGCTGTGGGCTCACGGCTGCTTCTTCACTAGAAACCCATTTCACCACAAGGACATTGGATCAGGTGGATGGAGGAGCAGTCACCGCAATGAAAGGTAAATGACAACTATTTTGTTTTTGTTTCCATTTTCCTGAAAGCTGTGTTTGGGAGGACACAGCGTTCTGATTAAGGCTATATCATTCTACTTATGGTTGGATAAGGACTGAAGAAAAAAGCAGAAATTGTGAATGAAAAGCAGAAGTCCTCTTGAGAGGGACCACTTCCTGCCACGGAGTTCCCTGACCCCTGGTCTGGGCCAGTAGCACATGTAGACCATGCCTTTGGAAATCACATTCACAAAAGGTATCTTGAATTTTTTTTTAAAATCATTTTTATTAGATGAATGAAACCTAAAAGTCTCTTATTGATTGCTTCCCGTGATGCAGATCAGTTAATCTCCATAGCTTCCATTCACTTTTATTTTAACAAAAGATACCAAGAGAAAGAAGAGAGATAATTTTCTGTCCTGACTGCTCCACTTTGATAAAAGAATTTCAGTCTTTTCACTGTGCTGCAAAGAACAGGGCAATCCTTGCTTGGATTCTCTGAAATCGTGTTAAAACATGTCGAAAAGGTGCAGAAAAACTGCCCAGCAACTGACAAACGGCTTGGGAACAGCTTCGTGTTGTCTCACATTCAGACAGGCAGGGAGTTTGTCGCTTCAGTGAGGAAAACAAGAAACAGGGAGACTTGAACTCCTCCATGTTTCAGTAGGGACATAAAAAGACAAGAGTGCAGAAGACCATGGTTTGGGTGCTATGTCAAACTTTACCTGTTACAGAACTGAATGTCATTCTCAAGTTAACTCTGCTTTCATTAGGTATGTTAAGATTTTTAACTGCAGTTTCGTTCCCATGATCCCAATAACTGACTCCAGTTTACTAGCAAAATGAACAGCGAATTGTTTGGTTCCCATTACCAGATAAATATGGGGGGAGGGCGATCTGGACACTGCTGGCATTTACCTCATTCTTTCTGCCAGTTTAAGGCAAACAGTCTTCCCATCTTGAATGTGGGGGTTCCAGGAGCTGCATTTTCTTAGCCCTTCAGCAAAAAGCTCTCAAGCACCTACTTGAGGGGCATTTCAGGTGTTTATGGGAAATGGAAAGGGACTGGGGAACAGGCAGACTATTGATATTGTATTTAAGAAGGGAGCATAGAAAAGAGAAGTTAGAAAATTAAGGCTGTTCCTGGGGGGGAGGGGATTTCCTAGGTAGACAGAGAACCGAGGGAGTGAGCTGCACTCTGGGACGTTGCCCAGTGACTAGACCAAATTAGAATGGATGTTTTTAGCTAGCAAAGTGGCATCTTGTGCCTTCCAGAGATTGCCTTCCTCAAGCTTTCACTTCCTTTGACAACAAAAGATGCTTCCTCTAGTTCTAAATGCCAAGAAAATTTGACAGAACTTTTGGATAGAGGAGACAAGAGGATATTCATTTTTGTCTGTGGGGACTCTAAACTAAGGATGACCAGGAGACTCCCTCTAGCCTACAAAAGGCAAAAGAGGTGAAGGGGACAGGAGTGAGGTGCAGTCAGGGCAGCCCCTGCCTCCAAGCAAGAAGAGCTCTGCTAAATGAGGGACAGTGGGCATGATGGCATGGAAGGACCAGGGCTCACAGCAAAGGGGTGTGGTTGGGGCACTAGCTAGGCCTAAGGTCGCCTCAGACTAGGGCAGCCTATTCCTTCCTGGGGGCTCATGGCACCTTCACAGGACACGAAGGGACCACAGGAGAGGTCATCAGAGGTTCCTTGTTTCTCTAGATTCCCATAGCCCAGGTGGGGGGTGTTACCAAGAGCCCCAGGCTGGGCTCATCAGACATAGGGGTGCTGCAGGCTCTCAGGCCACAGCCCACGATGAGGGTAGCATGAGCTTCCTCTGCTTTTGCTCTTAACCAGCTCTGTGACATTTAAGCCAGATCTTAGCCTCCTTAGTTCCAAGATTCTTCCTCTGCAAGAGGAAGCGGAGGGTAGGTGAGATGATTCACTCAGTAGAATGCATGTTGGCACCTCCATCAGCACACAGGCGTACCACGCACAGGCAAAGCTTCACGGGTGATATGGCAGTGCCCTGGCATCCCTCTCTTCTGCCTGCCAGGAATGGTGGAGTCGTGCAGGCACAACGCCCCCCCCACCAAAAATCCTGGTGGCAAAAAAACATAAGGAGCTGAGCACGGCTGGTCCCTGCCTCCTAGAGCATTTACATCCGCACAAAGTTAAAGGTCAAGGGCAGCTCTCTGCACCCAGGACCCTGTGAAGCAGAGGCACTTGAGGCCTGCCACACTCCCTACCTGTCCCAACTTGTCTTGCCTCTTACGTACCAGACTAGAAGACTGTGAACGAGACTGAAAACAAATCATCGGTGGGCTCCCCCCCCCCCAATAATTTAGGAAGACTGGCTATGAGACAAATTGGAAAAACTGCCAAACTGCTGTTCCCTAGAAGCAGGCCAAAGAGGCCAGGCTGCGTGGCCAGCCCAGGGTGTGCAGTGAGGTTGAGGCCTTCCTCCACACAGGGCACACCCACGGTCGGTTTCGGTTGTTTCAACCAGGCGTTGTAAAGTCCTGAGCCAGAAAAGCCTCCGACTGCACTGTGCCCAGCCTGGGCAAGGCTGTGTCCACCCTGTAAGCAGTGAAATGAACCAACACAGGGGTGGCAGGTGGCAAGCAAAAGGCAACCACTCCATCAAGCCATGGTGAACTATACTGCTGCTCAACAGCGGGAACGGCAACAGCTGTTAAGGGGCAACAGGCACTTTTCCTCCTGTCCTGGGACGTTACTCCACACCGCTGTTATAAATGAACAGTGTGACACAAGTATTTGCCGGGTGCCTAAATCGCAGGCTAAATTCCAGGCAGCCCACCTGAAATACCCGGTCCTTTTCCCAAGTCCCGCTGGGCTTATGACCAGCTGACAGTCTAGATGCTGCTGCAGTTCAGCTGCGGGTTCCCTAATACACCTGTGTGCTGTGTGCGTGCCCATGGCTTCCCCACTCCTGGCCCCTGAAGCTTCTTAGCTGCCTCGATGGTGCCTTAACCTCCTTGCCACCCAGCCCCATCTACTCTGATGGGGCATTTCTCATGCTGCCTGCCACCCTTTTGCATGAATTAACACCAGACTCTCAGACAAGTGCTGTGCCAATATACGCACCTGCCTGTTTATTTAGACCCTGTCTAGTCTCTGGCCCTAAAGTGTTTTGAGGCATTTTCCAAAGGTACTTAATAAGAACTGAGTGTGCGTGAATTTTCAGTGAGACAAAAGGAGTCTGGTAAGAATAATGACGGAAAATGAAAAGTCAAGAGTGAGGTTTGTTCATCAAATGCCTTCCTCCTTGTCTACTGTTGAATCTATTTCATACACAATGGGGGGGGGGAGGCATAATGATTAGGGATTGAAGGATCAGCAGCAGGCTCAAAGAGCACTATTCTCAGGGTGTAGATGAGAAAGGACCTTCTCTGAGTCTTTATGCAGGAAACTGAGGTGACATGGACTCCCCCAAGGAGGAGGCACAAAGGACTGAATCTGGAGGCGTTCGCGCAAGTTTCAGTGTTTCTCTCCACCTGCCTTATCTCCTAAGTGCCTCTCTGCCTGCTCCTCCTCAATAGGCAGTGATCTGAATTTCCCAAGTGCCAGGGATACTGGGTTGGGCTAAATGAAAATGTCTTTTGAGCTACTTAAACATTCTCTGTGTTCAGCCTAATCCATCAGCGCCAAGAATGAGGAGATTTTAGAGGCTTTGAAGGCATGCTCTTCCCAAATCAAAAACAACCCTCTGTTAACTTCTGATCTTTAAAAGTGATCTCAAAGCATGTCTTGCAAATTCATTAACTTTAGGTAGAAAGGAAAACAGGAGAGATTAGTGAAAGATGAGGGAGTGGTTTGGAGTAGGCACCAGGTCCCGGGCCCTGGGTCCTAGGATGTGCTGGGGAGAACCCAAAGGAGAGAGGGAGGGGTGGGGTGTGGGCATTCCCAGAGGAAACTGAGTGTCCCAAACTCTGACCCAGAGACAGGCTTTCACTGATGTGATCAGAGCTTTGAAAGCACTAAGTCAGAATTTGAAACCTTGACATCTTAAATCAAGACCTTTTCTCTGGGTAGATCAGATGGCCTGGGGCTATTGATATCACACTCAGGTGTATTGATATCACACCAGCCCCCAACAGGGAGTGGGGGAGACCCTCCAGTACACTGCTGTCCCCCATGAGCTGCCCGAAGAGCTCCCCTCACCACCTCGGTCTTCAGCTGCTGCTGTGGGCTATGCTATGGCCCTTGCCCACTTCCCTCCTCCTCAGCATGACGTCTGGGCCATATCTGCTCACTTCTCAATGAGCTCTTCAGAAACATCAGAGAACCCATGCTTCATCAGTCCTTCTCCCTGTGCTTAGCCATGTCTGACATAAGACTGGCAGCCAGTGCCTATTCCCTCAGGCTTTCCTGGGTTGTTTCCCTCTAAAGGAAAATGAGGATACCCATGGCGAAAATGACTGGTGGGTGTCCACCAAGAACACTAGAAAGAGGGGGCCAGGTTCCAGGAAAGCCCAACGTAAAGTCCACTGTCCTTTGAAGGTTGATGAGGGCTTCCAGGTACAGGGAAGCACAGAGGGCTGGGAGGTAGGGGGGGTGGGGGCAGTGAGTTAGGCTGGACAGCTGCCTAAGAGACTGGTCCAGCAGCTCAGAGAGAGGAGAAATTTCCAGGGAGCCAGGAAAGGTCTGGAGTGGGCACTACCAAGTGGGGAAGGGAGATCTGTGCAGGTAATGTGGGCACCTGTGGAAGGGCATGGCAGAGGCATGGGGACTGGGAGGAAAGAAGGTATTGAAAGGGACTGTGACAGGCAGTGGGGAAAGGTCGCAGAGACATGGTGATCAACTACTATTTCTCCCAGGTGAGCAAGTTATTCTCTTGGCACATCAACCTAGGCAGAATTTGTTGTTTTGGAGGTGCCAGGGGGTCAAATCCAGGCCTTCACACACATCAAGCATGCATTCTTCCCTAGCCAGAAAGATTTTGACTCAAAATTCCCATTTGTTTGAGAAACACTGTTTGAATCTCGAATTTTAATTTTTTTTTTGTTTTTTTGTTTGTTTTGTTTTTTGGTGAGAGAAAGTATTCACTTTTCTCATTAACTACTCTAGTTTTATTTTACGGCACTTACAATTTTTGGAATAAAATGGAACATATTATGTGTATGCACACATAATACATGAAACTATCAGATAGCAAAAACATACCTTGTCACCCCTTCCCCCCAAATAATGTTCTTGACAAAAAGGTTAATTTCATAAGAAGGGATCTGGGGCAGAATGAAGATTATCTTTGAGATAAAAAGGAGAAGCACTGCTTGAAGAAGACAATGGCAGTGAAGTTGACACTGCATTTTACTCTAGGGGACTATTACAGATGTTAGTGTGTGTGTGTGTACATCTGCACTATATGAAATTAATTATATGTGAGTCTGCATGCTGATAAGAGCTGTGTTGAAGAAGTCACTAGAGAATTCAAAATATTGGGGATGGGTGGTAGGTAGTGCACCTGGTTGAGTGCACATGTTATAATGATTAAGGACCTAGGTTCGAGCCCCTAGTTCCCACCTGCAGGGGGAAAGCTTTGCAAGTGGGGAAGCAGGGCCGTATCTCTCTCTCTCTCTATCTCTTTCTCTCTCCCTCCCTCTCTCCCCCGTTTTCCCTCCCTCCCAACCACCCCTTCCCTCTTGATTTATGGCAGTCTCTACCAATAGATAAAGATAATACAAAAATTTTTTTAAAATAGATAATTTAAAGAATCAAAGAAGGGGATAGGCTGTTGCACACCTTATCTATCATGCATAAGGATCTGGGCTCAAGCCCTCAGTTCCCACCTGCAAGGGGAAGCTTCATGAGTGATAAAGCAGTACTACAGATGTCTCTCTTCCTCTCTAGCTCCTGCCGCCTCTCAGTTTCTCTCTGTCCTATCAAATACTTTTTTTTCCTTTTATCAGAACACTACTCAACTCTAGCTTATGATGGGACTGAACCTGGGACCTCAGAGCCTCAGGCATGAAAGTCTTTTGCATAACCACTATCTCCCCTGCCCCTGTTCTATCAAATAAAAAACAAAAGGAAAATAAAAACAACAACAAAGGAGTCAGATGATCTTTCAGAGTGGTGGATTTGTCACGTAGACACTAAGCCTCAGTGACAAGCCTGGTGGCAGTAATTAAAATAAATTAATAAACTATTGACAAAGAAGATATGGGATAAAACTAAAAGACTTGTCCCTTTGACAGCAGTGTTATTTTGTTACATCGGGCAGCTTAACGCTGGTTAAAATGATGGAGGGAAAAGTTAGCACTGCCAACCTAGCATCCAATCCATTGGAAAATTCATGAAAACAGCCCCAACCCACTACTGGCATAGTGGAGTGACAACGGTAACACCCACCACCATCACCAAGTATAACTGCAACTCTTATAATTATTTAATTATGGGGGGGGGAATCAGATCACTGCTCAACTCTGCCATAAAGTCATGCCTGGGATTGAACCTACAGCCTCTGAGCCCTTGGGCATGCCAGCTGGTGCTCTAACCAACTTTGCCATCTCCTCAGCACAACTGTCCCCCCCCCCCCAAACAGGGTTATCAATGAGGCTGCTTGACTCCACAGTGCCCAGTGACCATTTATTGTTCTTTTTGAGAGTGAGAGACAGAGATAGAGAAGGAGACAGGGAGATAGGAGGAGAGGCATCTACAGCACTGTTCTATATCTCATCAAACTTCCCCTGAAGGTGAGGGACTGGGGGCCTGAAGGCAAATCATTGCACATGGTAATGTGTGTGCTGTACTAGGTGAGCCGTCAACTATATTCCCAATGGTAACTTGATTATATGATCTTCCTCAGAGCAGGACTCAGCTCTGGCTAAAGGTAGTGTGGGGGATGGAACCAGGGTCACTGGAGCCTCGGGCATAAGAGCTTTTTGCATAATTATTATGTTATCTCCACGGCCCCTAACTCTGACTTTTAAGTGCGATGCCAAAACGTGGAGGTGGCCCTAGCAAATCATGGCATAGGGCTTCAAGAACCAGGTATTCCCCATCTCCCTCATCCCCCAGCATCTCCAGGGCCTCGTGCTCTAGTGATTTCACTGCTCTAGGCTTACTTCTGCAGAAAGACATAGGCAGAGAAGGGGCTGGGGAGACAGCATAATGGTTCTGCAAGAGATGTTTGTGCTGGAGGCTGAGGTCCCAGGTTCAATCCCAGTACCACCATAAACCAGAATAAGCAGTAATCTGGTACTTATCTACCAATTCCTATCTGTTTTATTAAAGATAAATAAGATATATTTCTTTTAAAGACAGAGAAGAGAGGGAGGGAGAGACACAACCCCCAGCGCAGCAGTACTCCTGTGTGCTCCGCCTCAGGCTCCAAGCTGGGCTGGTTGTGTGCAAGGCAAGGCAGACACCCAAACAGAGGAGCAATCTCACTGGCCCCACGCTCTCTTGTAAAAGTCTGGCAACAGCAAGTCAACTGACAGCTTTGCCTGGAGTTTTGAATCACATAAGAAGGAAAAATAAGGGATTAGTAGCCAACCATTTGTCTTAGAAAGGGTTCCTCTGAAAGCCTGATTGGATTGTTGAGAAGGTGGCCCCTCAATATTCCAACAGCCTTTCTCCAGGGCACTGGGTGAGTCAGAGTTTATCTGTGTTTAAATCAAAGCCTGCCTAAACAGTGTGTATTTCAATTCAGGGCACTCTAAAACTTGACGCCACGAGAGGTGAGATGGCTACTATTAAACTAGGGCATGATCCGATCTGCCTTTATACTAATGAGGCACTGGCAGGATAAAACCCCTGCATACTGCGCTTGGGGGACTGGCCACCTTGCTTCACAGACAAAAGCAAGGTCAGACTGTAAGAGGCAGGATACTTCTCCCAAGGTCCCAGAGTCCAAGATGGGGCCATGAGTGGGCCCTGATGAACTGAGCTGGGGACCACAGGATTCACTTCCAGACTTGGCGTGCGCACGCATGCGTGTGCGTGTGTTTGTATGTGTGTGAGATCTATGGCTAAAATGCAGCACTGCATCTAAGCCAGAAACTAATGCAACTGGCAGAGCATCAGACTGGCAAGCCTGAGGGTCCTAGTTTGATCCCTGGCACCGGCTGTATCAGAGTGGTGTTCTAGCTTGCATCTCTCTCATAGGTAATAAATAAACAATTTTTAGAGAAAGAGTCAGGACATAAATCACACTTTCAGGAAGTTTATAACCTAGCTTAGCCCCTGCCCTGCCACGTAAACACCCCCGCCCCATTCCCACATACATTAAAAGGGTGTTCAGAAATCAACTGATCCAAATGGCCACTCTAAATGCAAGCCAAAATACTTCATTGTGGACTGCAGATGTCAGGCGAGACTGTAGCTCAGGGCAGGGCCTGACAAACCTGAATGCAGGCAGTGGGCAGTGGCTGCAGGCAGGCATGTGCCGAGGAAGTGCTCGTGCTGTCCGTGACCTGATTAGATTGTGAGCAGCCCAGTGAGCCAGGGAGGTGGCTGGTTTCTTTCCCAGGCCTCCCTGGAGGAGTGTAGACAGCCTCATGTCACTCTCTCTCAGGCGTAAAGGGGGCAGGCAGACTGCTAGATTAGAGGTGACCCCGAAAGGCAAGAGCAGCTGTGCTTTTCAATACCACCTGTGCCGCACGTGCTTCTGTGAACAGTCGCCTCACGATCTGTTAATCCAGCTCAGCTTTTCCATGAGAAGGGACCAAAAAAAATAAAATAAAATAACACCAAAAAACAACCCCCAAAAGCAACAACAAAGTACCCCTCAGCTCTGCTTTTTTTTTTTTCTTTTTTTTAACCAGAGCACTGCTCAGTTGAGGGATTGAAACTGGGACTTCACAGCCTCAGGCACAAGAGTCTCTTTGCATAACCATTATGCTGTCTACCCCCTCCCTCAGCCCTGCTAGTTCTACAGATGCATCTCTAGAGGGACAAACTGGAAAGCAGAGAGCTAGTTAGTTCTACTCCCACCACTGTATCACTTAAACAGCAACTCCAGAGTCAGCCCTGTAGCTTATGAGTGAGGAGCTGCAGACTTAACCTCTTTCACCAGCATTTTCTTGGGGGTGAGGAGGCTGGGCAGGGCACACCCTCTGAAGAGGGAGTTTTCCAGTTTGGTGGAGTGACTCGCAGCTCTTGGAGCTCTGACCCAGTGAAGTTCACTGGGCCCGGGACTGTGGGCTCCCCTGCCCTTCCCATTATCCTGCTGGGGGCAGGCAGAGGTGTGGGCACCAAGCACACTTGGGTCCCAGCCCTGATCCCACCATGGAGACACCTTCTTTCCTTTGAGACCCACATTCTCAGTTTCCCCAGCCAGAAAAGATTAAATTGACAACCGGTTACAAGAGTTTTCACATTAAGGCCCCAACAGCCAGCCAAGCAGAGCTGATTACAGCTGCAACCAAGAACTCTTGAGTGAGATCTAAATAGCATGATCTCAGGCTCCTTTTTTCCCCCCCTGGATTACACAGAGATGACAGGAAACTCATTGGGAAGAATCTAAGGGACTCTTAGGTTATGAGAATAAGACAAATCTAAAAGGACTTGGTAGAGGGAGGGCAGGAAGAGGAAGAAAAAACTGCTTTAATCAGAGTAAAGTGTTGACCCATCCACACAAGTCAAATGCTCACTTAAAGTCAACTACATGACCACGGGTTGCAAAGCCACATCCAGGGTTTGGACAGGCTCCGTGTCACAGGGCCCCACAGGATTAGGGGAAAGGGAGTGGGGGATGTGAACCAGCAAGTACTGCTGTGGAACTTGTTCCATGTTCGAAATTGACAGAGCCTTTTTTTTTTTTTGAGACTGGATAGAAATCAGGCTTCTTATCTGAAATTTCCAGGTGTTGTTTTTATTTTTCCTTCCTTCTTTCCCCATCCCCCACCCCCCATTGCTGTTCAGGCTAAATCAAGCTCACTCTCTAGTTTACAGGCACAGAGATTCCTTCAGGAGCTCAACAGGGAAAAACTCTCCTTGTCCCTGACTCCTCTACAGTTCCTGGCCCTGCAAAATGAACCCCTGGTGTTCTGGTTTTCTTGCTCCTGGACACAGTGGTTCAAGGCCTGTGGCTGGGGATTTCTGACAGGTCCCTTAGGGATCCTGAGGCTGCCTGGCACTCTTTTCTGTGAATTAGGCCATGCTAATGAACCTTGGCCCTTCCCACCTGGGGAGATGGGGTGGGAGAAGGTGAGATAAATCCCCCCCACCCACCCACCCTGCTCTGAGGTTTGCATGAGAAACTAAAGAGCAAGTTCGCAGTCTAAGAAGACCACACTGAGAAATTCCTTGTCCCTTCCCAGCAGCCTCATTTAAACAGTTGGTTCACAACCAAAAACATCAACAAGGTAATGAAACAGTCACAGGATGACAGCCAAGGCTGGCTGGGGTGGGGGGGGGGGGGAGAAAAAGCCAGAAGGTCTCTCAGTCCTGATACCATCTGCCCGCAGGAAGAGCTGTGAAAGACGGCCTACCACAGACTTCACATTCTTGAGTGGTTTCATCAGTGCTCAGCTGGAGGAGAGGAGGCGGCAGGACAGGATTCTGGCCAGGAGCCAGGAGCCAGGAGCCCCAAGCACGCTGCCCCCTTGCAACAAACAGCCACAGGCACAGGGACACCAGCTCCCAGCACAGACCCAGGGCTGACCAGGCTCAGGGCAGCTGGAGGGGAGGCTGAGCTCTGAGCAAAAGGAAACAGCTGGATGGCTCCCTGCTGTGGGATCTTAGTGCCAGCACCAAGCCCCAGTGATAACCCTGGAGGTCAAAAAAAAAAAGTTTTCTCACCCTCCAAGTCTGCAGTTAGGAAAGGAGTGTGAGCATGTGGCCACTCTGGCATGTCCACCAGGCTGGTGTGAGAGCATGTGCACCACAGTGAAGCATCCCCCTGCAAGTGGGGATCGAGGGTTCGAACCTGGGTCCTTGCGCTTAGTACTATGTGTCACCACCAAGCCCTCACAGGTCAGAAATCATGATAACAACTGCATTTGGTCACAAACTCACCCTGCTTGGCTAGGAGGGAAGGTGCTTTTTTTTTTTTTTAAAGACAAGCTAGAAAAACATTTAAAATGCAAGGTATGCAACTGGGAAGGTAGCTTAGCAGGTAGGGCACAGGACTTGCACTCATGAGGTCCTGAGTCTGATCCCAGGTTATGTCCGAGAAACCCTCTGATCTGTGTGCTCTCATAGAAATAAATAAATAAATAAATTGATCTTAAAATGCACGAAATTCAGTCTCTCTCCCCCTTCCATCACATGCAAGCTCCCTTTCTCTGAAAAGGCTGTCCTTCCTTCCCCCCTCACCAGCATTACACAACCCTCTGCTTCTGCCCCCACCTCCCCCTGCACCACCCACAGAGCACACACAGCAGCACTCAACAATGCCCTCTTTTGTCACCTCCAGGGCACTCTGCTGTCCTGTGTCACTTCTCTGCAGGGTAAGACTAGCCCTGACTTGCCATCCTTAAAGACTCCTCACTTCAGAGGACTCCTGATAGTCCTCCCAGCTCTCCCTCTGCTCCTTCACTCACCCCTTCCCCTCAGATGGCTCCTCAAAAATTCCCTTGCCAGCCGGCTTCTGTTCACCTCCACCTTGGGCAGCCTCACCCTCCCCTTGTCACGAATCCTCTGGAAACCTCACTTTTGCACCAGCCCAGAAACACACCTCCTGGCTCAACCAGCATCTTCAGTAATCTAGCAGACATCCCCCAGTGGGAACCACACAGATGTCCAGAAACCAACACTCCTTTCCTCTCAAGTCAGGGGCCCACCTCATCACTGCAAACAGAGGTGAAGGAAACCAGCGCTGGGAGCCCAGTGCCGCCCCCCCTCCACACACACACTGGTCAGTCACTCATTCCTCGACACACCTCATATGTCTCCTATCTCCTTCAAACCTTTCCCATCAGAGCTTCAGCAAAACCTATCACAGCTGCACCAGAACCTGCCTGGTCTCTGCCCCCTCATTGGGGTACCCCTTCTGTATTTCATTTCTTTCCCTTTTCCCTTCCCCTTCCTCTTTTCTTCCTTTCCTCTTCTCTTCTTTACCAGAGCACTACTCAGCTCTGGCTTATGGTGGTGCAGGGGATTGAAACTGGCTGGGACTTTGGAGTCCCAGGCATGAGTCTCTTTGCATAAAATTATGCTATCTACCCCTGCCTACCAGTCTGTATTTCAACGATACCCCAAACTTCTCACTAAATGTGTCCTGTAGGCTTTTTTTTTACTTCTAAAATGTCAACTTTTAACTTTCTGGAGGGCAGGAACTTACCCTCATCATAACAGCCCAGAGCCTGAAGCGTGACGAGGCTCGCAGTCAATACCCTTGTGAAGGAAGCCTGGCTGTGGGTGGCACTGAAGGACAAACAGGTAGAAAGGCCCGAGATGAGGAAAGGAGGCCAGGAAAGCAGACGCTGGAACATAAGACATGGCCTCTGAGTTTGGTTAGCAAAGAGAGGTCATAATCAGAGGAAGCTGGTCTTGGATTTATTCAGGCCAAGTTTAGAGAGCGTAATGCAAGAAAAAAATAAACATGTCATACTGTGGCTTTCATACTGTGGTTGTTGCTCCCTTTTTGTCAACATCTCTGGGTATCTGAAAAGGCTGGTCTGGAGTGGTGAGACCCTGGTGACATAAGTTAATTAATTCATTAAAATAAAATTATGGGACAGGCAAATTTTCCCCAAAGTCTATTGCCAACTTTTAATCAGAAGCCAACTGCTTTTGGCCTCCATATGCCATCATCTCCAACACTACAAAAATAGCTCATACTTGCTCAGGAATTGTGATTCAAGAATTTCCTTACTTTATACACATCACACAGAGAGGGGAAAGACATGAAGGCATGGGGACTTAGCAAGGAAAATCCAATCATGAAAAGCAGAAGAGATTCGAAAAGAAAGAAATGGGGAGAAGGCCATAGGAGGAGGCTGTACCTGAGACTAGCAGGGTCTTCAGATGCCAGGATTAAGCTAGAGTTAAGCATGCTCTTGTCTGTCTCACCCCACACCCCCCAAAAAAAAAATCAAGTTAAAAAACAAAAACCAGCAAGTGGCAGACTAAACACAAGGTAGGAAAGAGTACTGAGGTTACCTGCTCTTTCAATTCAGGCATCAAATACTCACAAGCAGGGCTGACAAGGAACATATTTTCGGTGGAAGGGGGAGGTTAAGAGATAGAGGAACAGAAACCCAGCACCACTAGGATGCACACCAAGGACCAAGTCATAGCAGAGATGATGGCTGAGCGTCCGGCAGACATGAACACTCCTGACAGGGAGGAAAGGAAATGAATGAGGAACCTGCCCTGAAATGTGGGAAGCAGTTCACTGAGAGCCAGCCATCACAAGGAGATGGACAAAGACAGAGAAAATGCTTAGAAGCCAGTAGACAAGAGTGAAACATACATTTCCCAAGCCTGGGCGGCCCACTCGGCATGTGCAAATGTACTCCAACCAGCACATAGTTTTAGCAGGGATGAGGAGAAGGGGAACATGGATCCCTGAAATACAGACTGTCACCCACATCCAGGATCTTGAGATTCATAGACGGATTCTCTTTACAGATTCATAGACGGAGCTCTTGCTAAAGATACATTTCACCTGAACTTTTTTTTGAATTGTGGAATTATATTCCTGTAACTGTATAACATTCCAGACCATCACTAAATCGCTCTACTGGGTGAGCTATCTCCTGGTTGAAGTTCTCTCACTCTCTCTTTTAATGAGGTGATGACCTCACACATCTGCAATACTAAGTGGCCTCTCCAGTCTAAATTCTTTTTCAGTTATTTCTCAGATTGTGTGAGTGGTTGGAGAGACAAAACAGCCCCACTCTGTCCTCCACAGAGCTCCCATGGGGAGCCAGAACATGAACTAGGGACTCACCCAGCAATGTGTGTGCTTTCCTAGGTAAGCGATCTCCTAGCCTCTGCTGCATCTAGGGGACAGAAGAGGAGGCCAAAACAATAAGAGTCAAAGCAAACAAGTGCCTCTGCCCTCGCTGCCCAGTCCTGAAACACACACAGGCTCCTCCAGGGTTCACTGCCTGCAGAGTCAGCAAACACAAGTGCTGACACCAGCTGGAAGGCTGCTCTCTCTGCCTGGAGGAGCTGGGGTTACTTGGGGTCCCTGAGCAGCTGTGTGGTGTACAAGCAGTATCAGCAAGGGGATATGGCTTCGTTTCATGAGAAACACTGTGACTTTCTCTAAAACAGCCTCCAGGCCTTCACATCACTCTGGGCATGACACAGAACAGTCGTGGCCATTGGAGAAAGGAGGAGGAAGGGGGGAGGGGGGGACATACTAGACCACTCAAAGTCATGCACAAATGAGATTGGTTCATCTTTTTTTTTTTAAAAAATGATTTTTGGGAGTCGGGCAGTGGCGCAGTGGGTTAAGCGCATGTGGCGCAAAGCGCAGGGACCGGCGTAAGGATCCCGGTTCGAGCCCCCGGCTCCCCACCTGCAGGGGAGTCGCTTCACGGGCGGTGAAGCAGGTCTGCAGGTGTCTATCTTTCTCTCCCCTCTCTCTCTGTCTTCCCCTCCTCTCTCCATTTCTCTCTGTCCTATCCAACAACAAAGCAACGTCAAACAATGGCAATAATAACTGCAACAAGGCTGCAACAACTAGGGCAACAAAAAGGGGGGAAAAATGGCCTCCAGGAGTGGTGGATTCATGGTGCAGGCACCAAGCCCAGCAATAACCCTGGAGGAAAAAAAAAGATTTTCAACTTTTTAGATTTTTTTTTTTTAATTATTATCTTCATTTATTGGATAGACACACAGCCAGAAATTGAGAGGGAAGGGGGTGATAGGGAGAGAGACAGACACCCGCAGCACTGCTTCACCACTTGTGCAGCTTTCCCCCTGCAGGTAGGACCGGGGCGGGGGTGGGGGCCTCAAACCTGGCTCCATGTGCACTGTAACATGTGCGCTCAGCCAGGTGTGCCACCACCCGGCCCCAGATTGATATTAAAAACCTAATGGAAACTTACATCTGTGAGAGATGTAGACGCACATGCAAAGTTAAGTGCTGGTGGATCCTGCTGACTCCCCAGAAAGGTCTAGTGAGTGAGTAGAGGTGACATGGCTGACTAGTGTAAGGGCAGAATAAGAACACCTCAGGTGACAGAATAGGGTGCTGGGTGACACATCTCTCATCAGGTATTTTTTAAAACTGTAACAATTAAGGAAGTATGCCCCTATAATTGTACAACTTTATAAACCATTATTAAATCACTAATACAAAATTTTTTTAAAAAATTGTAATGCTCTCTGATTTTATACAAGTCTCATCATACATGTGCTAAATTTTCTGTGCCCACTTGGAAAAAGGGACAGGAAGACAAGATACCATTCCCAAGCACTTCTTAAAGGGAACATGTCCACAGGAAGCAGTTCTTTCTTGATCAGTAACTTGTTTAACATCATGTGACAATATTGGAGTTCCAGCAGCCACTGAACCAACGCATAAAACAAACCACCATGTAACCTGACTTCTCATGAAGTCACTAAACTTGGGCTGATCAGCACCTTCTAGAGGACCTGCCATAAGTCTTTCTGCTCACAGATGAGGCCACTGCATCACAGAGATGCAAGATGGCTTCCCCAGCAAGGCAGTGGCATTCAGTTGGGGGAGGGTAGGAAGCACAGAAGGGCTCTGTGGCAGGCTCACTATACCCTATCTTGAGTGGGACCTTTGTTTATGGCCAAAGATCAGGTGTTTCCTGAATCATGAAGGCATATACATAATTTACTGTAAAAAATAAACCACAACACTGTATATTCAAACTCTTTCTCTTCTTTTGCCCCCCCCCCCTTTTTGTCTTTCTTTCTGCAGAAGTCAAACCAGGAATGACCCACATTGAACCCATGCCTCAGCCCTTCCCCAGCGTTTCCTGACACACGTTTTTGCATCCAGTCAATCACAACTGAAGAATGGGCCTCACCTTGACACTTGCAAAGTTACCAGGTATGGCCCAGAAGTAATTTGTCCTCAATCAACAGCTTGGTTATGCCATGTGGCAATGCTGGAGATTCCAGCAGCCACTGAATTAACAAAATAAACCAGTAGGTAGCCTGGCCATTCATTATGCAGAAAACAACAGACACAAGAGCTGGACAGAACATTAACTTGTTACACTGTGCTTTAAATGCTGTGTCAGCTAGAGACCATCTCTGAACAGACAAAGTGGTAAGATGAAGTTAATGACATTAGACTCACATTTGTGGACTAAGCTAAAGGCTTATCACTTTCCATAGAACAGTCTCAACAACCTGGGTTCACTGAGGTTCCCCAGAAGGCCAAAGACAACATCTACCTACTCTGCTACATAACTATTTAGGAAATGATCAGAGGAGGGCAGTTATGCCATGGTGGTGACACCCTGTAATTTGTAAGACTTGTGGACTTCATCCCATCTGGCAGGTAGAACAGCCACACATTGTTGATACTTTCACATTCTGTGCCAGAAAGGCCCGCCCCAGTGAACAACGATGCAGCTTCACCAAAGGCAAAAGGATCCAAATTCTCTTTCTGGGGCTCTTCCTTGCAAAATGTGACCAGACATTTGTTTTTTCTTTTTCTGTTTTTCCATTTTATTTGACAGGGAGAAGAGAAATTGAGAGGTGAGAGGGAGATAGGGAGGGAAAGAGAGAGAAAGACATCTGCAGACCTGCTTCACTGCTCGTCAAGTGTGCCCCCTTGCAGGTGGGGGTCCAGAGCTCTAACCAGGGCCTGCCACATGGTAATGTGTGTGCTTAATTGGGTGTGCCACAGCCCAGCACCCCACCACTATACTCCTATACTCCTAATGTAGCAAATTGTAATTCTGCCTGATTTTCCGGAGTGAAACATGGAGTACTACATAAAGTGCTAGAACTAATGTGTGCAAAACATTCAGGAGATCCAGAAAGTGACGGCGACACACTTATTACAATTTACCAAGTCAAGAGGCCATGAAAGAGAGGCTGGTGATTATACTCTCTGAAGTGAACACAATGCCCTTAACCTGCACTGTCTATCACAGTAGTTAATCCACATGTGTACATGTTAATCCACAGCTGTATCTGGCTACAGATCTGCAATCTGCCAACACACACACACACACACACACACACACACACACACACTTTCTCTCTAGCACTAAATGATCATACGCTATGGGACGAAGACTTCTGACGTCATTGCCTCTGTGGATTTCATGAAACAGGAGTTGGGGGAAGGGGAGAGGATAACAAAGGGAGTTTTGCCCTTGATGCATCACCACCTGCACTCTAAGACATCAGAGCCAGATCTGCATCATCGCAGACACAGACTGTGTGAGAGACAAAGCCCTGGCCCTGTAAAAGCAGCTTCTGCTTCCTCTTAGTTGCTTCGTGAAGCTACTTGTCCTTAAACTTTACCAAGTTCTTTACTGACAGTGAAGAAGGACATGCTGAAACCACCCAGGTGAAGAAACCCACTCATTTTCCACAGTCATTGGTCCTGGGCTGCGCCCTTACAAGGAGAGGAGTTCCTGAGTTCACCCGTAAGACTGGGGGTCAACAAACGATGTGGCAAGAGAGGAGTAATGAGAGGGCAGCTGACAGCAAAGACAAAGAAGACTCCTGTGATGAAACTTTCTGTGAGGACAGTAAGTCTTCCAGAGCAACCCAGAAATGGTTTCTCCCTGCTTCTTAGAAACCACTCCCCCACCCCCCATTCTGCTGCCATGCTGTTTCACAAAATAACCTCTAACAGGCTTTAAACACTAATTTGTGTAAGCTGCTTGGTAAATGTGGCATCTGTGAAGGAAGTGCTCACCAAGCCCAGGCTTGGCCCTCAGAGTTAAGAAGGCCTACATCCCAGAAGGCTAATCCCACATATGAACAGGACACAGTCAACAAGCCTGACAGCAGGCCGTCTCAGAACCACAACGCACCCAGCAAACCCTGGAGAGCCAGGCTGCCGGTGCCTGCTGGCCAGCCAGCCCTCAAGAGGCAGAGCAGACACGAGGGCTGGAGTTGACATACTGGCTCACGACTCTATAGTAACAACTACACTTGGCCAGTAAATTGAAATTTCCTGATTAGCAACTTTTAAAGAAGATTTTACTAATTTTTGTGTATGCGAGATTGATGAGGCACTTCTCTGACGTATATCGTTTTGGAAAAGGAGCAAGGGGGAGGTGGGGGGCGGGGTGCTTCAGGTATGTAAGGTCTGTGCTTTAGCTGCTGAGCTGCCTCCTCAGCCACAGTGCAGTCAATTCTGATGTCTCCTTATCCATCCACTCCCAACTCTACAACCCATCCTGGGAAGTGCGGGTCTCTAAGCTCCACATGGATGAACTCTTTCCGTAGGCAGGAAATGTCCCAAGCACAGTCGACTGACTACAGTGGCACTGAAAAGCATTCATCAGGCAACATTAAGAGGCACAGCCAGCCTTTAGGAGAGGGTACAGCTGCCCCTGTGTGGACATCTGGGCCACTAACACCAGCATGTCCTCTCTTCTCTTCCTTTTGGGGGTCCAGTCTAGTTTAGATAAATGTGGCTACTGGCAGTTTGATTAGGGAAGCTAATTCTGTCAGGTCAGGGAAGCTGGCGTGAGTCTTGTGGTGGGGAGTCCAACAGGGCCCACAATTCATTAAGCTCAAACAGGCTGCAATGACACTGCTTGTAACAATGTTTCAAACTGGCAACAGTCACTCTGAATGGCAGCTGATTCAGGCATTTCAAATGTGTAAAGCTTAATAATAAGACTGTGTGGCTCTCCTCACAACAGGCTGGGCCAGCTATAAATTACTAGTCTGGGTCAGGCTATTTAAGCCAGGAAAACCAGTTTTTAAAAACACTCTGAGCAGCGAATAAAAGGGAAAAGAATTAGAAAGAGGATAAGGCTACAGGAAGAGGCCACACTTACAGTCCAGGTGGCAATTTAAGAACCTGTTTGTGGATTATAATCATCAAGACCTTCACTGTTTCACTTCTTCAAAGAAGAAAAAGTTAGCATATACAACCCTGGAGTACATGTGTGTGTGTGTGTGTGTGTGTGTGTTTGTGTTTTGGGGGGTGGGGGGGTGAAGGCTAAATACATACCATTGTACTGAGAAGAGAAACCATTTCCAGATGTAACTGTAACAACATTAGAC
This sequence comes from Erinaceus europaeus, assembly GCF_950295315.1. Taxonomy (NCBI): domain Eukaryota; kingdom Metazoa; phylum Chordata; class Mammalia; order Eulipotyphla; family Erinaceidae; genus Erinaceus; species Erinaceus europaeus. The sequence goes on from NC_080170.1 coordinate 21,606,970, forward strand.
ACTATGGGAAATGAAAAATTCAGTAATGGACTTGCTTTTAACTTTTTATCTCTCTGTAAAGTACTAACAATCTAGGGGTGTCTGTGTGTGTGATTATTAGTTTTTAATCAATCTTGGGCCGACTGAAATCCTTGAGAAGTCCCTGCCAAGTTTGTGCAAGCCTGACATAGCAGCAGCTGGAAGACTGGGGCTGCAGCGCGAATGGAAGAAAGACTAGCAAGAGTAATCTCCTAGCCAAAGTCAACTATCAGAGGTGGCGCTCTTGTCTCTGGAATTGGCTGGTCCAAGGCCCCTCCTGTGCTGAGTTGGTGGTGGGGCAGGTGACCTCAGCAGTGACCTGATATTGGATTCTGAGCTCTGGACTAGAGCTGCCCAACCAGTTCCCTCCAGCACATGTGGTTCAGGAGGCCTATCTTCAACCCACAGCAATTACTATTTGGCTATGTGAGACTATGGGATGGTATAGTTCACTTAGAACATAAATCAAACACTGCAAAATAAAATAAGAGGCTGGAAAAAAAAATCTCATGTAAGTATAGTAGGTATGATCTAGTCCCACAAATAAAAATTGTGCAACAGCCTACAATTACTTTTAAGAAATTGTCTTCCCTGATGATAAACACAAATATTAAGAATAATTCTCCTGGGACCAGGGAAGTGGCCAGCAAGTACAGCACAGGACTTGCAAGCCCGAGGTACTGCAGAAGCCAGAGCTGAGTGGTGCTTTGTTAGTTTGACTGTTTTTCTCCTTCATTCTATTTCTCCCTCATCAATCAATGAATATTTTCCTAGAGTAGAATAATTCTTCTGTTTAGTTTGCTGTTGCTGCCAGTGGTCCCTGAAGTATTTGAAGAAACTCACAGGCTTTCAAAACTTAAAAAAAAAAAAAAAAATCTGGCTAGTATACTTTACTAGTTCTGGATGGCTGAACAGCTTAAAGGGGGAGAAAGGAAATTCTCATTTTCTGCCCACATTCTGTTGATCCCATTTGTCAGTCATTCAAATATCAAAGTGACCCAAATGAAGATCATCTTCATTAGTGCCTTTATTTTCATTTTCAAAGGCTCATATACAGATTAAGCTGTGTCGCATCTGACTCCAGGGTCCTTGGTGTGGGGTGCACACAGGGATGGTATTTCTTTTTTTTTTTTTCCCCTTTTGTTGCCCTTGTTGTTGTAGCTTCGTTGTGGTTATTATTATTGCCCTTGTTGACGCGGTTCATTGTTGGATAGGACAGAGAGAAATGGAGAGAGGAGGGGGAAGACAGAGAAGGGGAGAGAAAGATAGACACCTGCAGACCTGCTTCACCGCCTGTGAAGCGACTCCCCTGCAGGTGGGGAGCTGGGGGCTCGAACCCGGATCCTTACGCTGGTCCCTGCGCTTTGCGCCACGTGCGCTTAACCCACTGCACCACCGCCCGACCCCCACAGGGATGGTATTTCATTCTGTGCCAGCTCACAAAACAATGGTTTACTGACTAGTGTCTTTAAAGTGCTGAAGACAACTTCAGATTTATTTTTATGCTGGGGGGGGGGGAGGATGTGCCCCAGAGCATCGATCAAGTCTGGCATATGGTAGCACTAGGGGTTGAACTTGAGGCTTTGGGGGGGCCTCAAGAATGGGAGCTTGAACTACTAATCTATCTTCCCAGCCCTGAAGACAGATTCCACCTCTCAAAACATTCCAAATATAGCCTGAGAGGGATTTTTTGGTGGGTTTGGGGGTGGTGGTGCATAGGAGCTCTGAAGTGATGTCTCCTCACCCCTGCAGATAATGAAGCACACGGCCACAGCGGCAGCCACACTCTGGGCAACTTAAGCGGCAGCTGGGGGAAGAACGGCACGTCCAACGAGTTCGACACCATCATACTGCCCGTGCTCTACCTCGTCCTGTTCGTGGCCAGCCTCCTGCTGAATGGCCTGGCCGTGTGGATCTTTTTCCACATCAGGAATAAGACCAGCTTCATCTTCTATCTCAAGAACATCGTGGTGGCCGACCTCCTCATGACCCTGACGTTCCCGTTCCGGGTCGTCCACGACACGGGCTTTGGCCCCTGGTACTTTAAGGCCATCCTCTGCAGGTACACGTCCGTGCTGTTCTATGCCAACATGTACACGTCCATCGTGTTCCTGGGGCTCATCAGCATCGACCGCTACCTGAAGGTGGTCAAGCCCTTTGGGGACTCCCGCATGTACAGCCTCACCTTCACCAAGGTGCTGTCCGTGGGGGTCTGGGTGGTCATGGCTGCCCTGGCCTTGCCAAACATCGTCCTGACCAACGAACAGCCCACCAAGGAGAACGTCCTTGACTGCGTGCGGCTCAAGAGTCCCCTGGGGGCCAGGTGGCACCAGGCGGTCATCTACACCAACAGCTGCCTATTTGTGGTGGTGCTGGTGATTCTGATTGGGTGCTACATCGCCATCTCCCGCTATATCCACAAGTCGAGCCGGCAGTTCATCAGCCAGTCCAGCCGGAAGCGGAAACACAACCAGAGCATCAGGGTGGTGGTGGCCGTGTTTTTTACCTGCTTTCTGCCCTATCACTTGTGCCGGATCCCCTTTACTTTCAGCCACCTGGACAGGCATTTGGGTGAGTCTGCCCACCGAGTTCTCTACTACTGCAAAGAGGTGACGCTCTTCCTGTCAGCGTGCAACGTGTGCCTGGACCCCATCATCTACTTTTTCATGTGCAAGTCGTTCTCAAGGCGGCTCTTCAAGAAGTCCAACATCAGGACCAGGAGCGAGAGCATCCGATCGCTGCAGAGTGTGAGGCGATCAGAAGTCCGCATATATTATGACTACACAGATGTGTAGTTGTGAACGAACGGCCTTCCCAGGGCTGGTGAAAAGTTGTGTGTATGTACAAAGTGTAAATAAATGTCTTTTGATTACCCTTGCCTCAGCCCGTCAGAATATGGATAAAAAGAGAAGCTTCATGAATAGTGGAGTGGTGCTGTAGTATCTCTCCAACTCTCCCTCTCTACCTCTGAGAATAGACAAGAACAAAACGCAATGCTCCACCAGGAGTGGTGAGGAGAAGAGAGGCATTAGAGTATGACCCACAGTGAGATGAACAAGAGGCTGTGTATTGCTGGGAGGCAGGACTCGTGGCCCCAAGAGCAGGGAGCAGCACGCTGCATGGTGGGAGGGGGCTGTGTCACCCTCTAGAGAAAATGCAGTTCCTCTAAGATGCATCTGCAGAGAGTGGAGAGTTGGGGGCCAGAACTCACTCTAGCCTTGAGGTGGAAAAGAAAATGCTATCTTCACTGACAGCAGTCACAACAGAGTCGGAAATGACTGTGAGCCTCTGTCTCTGGGTGATCTGGAACCTGCCATCACTTTACTCTGCTGCCTTTCTTTTTGTTTGCTTTTTTTGAGAAACTGGTTTATAAGAGTATTGTCAGGGCTACAGTTTCGCATCTCCCCCAGACACACGTGTCATCTCTCTCCACTGTAGGGCACTGGGTGCCAACCTCCATTTCACTCCTTCCCTCATCTGCCTTCAGCATCTGCTCAAATAGACCGAGGGTTTACTAAGGTCCCTGTCTGTTGCCCTTACTTTGTTTCTTTTTATTTATGTTTTTTTCATATTTATTTTCCCATTTGTTGCCCTTGTTTTTTTATTGTTGTGGTAGTCATTATTGTTGTTATTGATGTTGTCGTTAGATAGGACAGAGAGAAATGGAGAGATATGGGGAAGACAGAGAGGGGAAGAGAAAGATAGACACCTGCAGACCTGCTTCACTGCCTGTGAAGCGACTCCCCTGCAGGCGGGGAGCCGGGGGCTCAAACTGGGATCCTTATGCCGGCCTTTGTGCTTTGTGCCACGTGCGCTTAACCCTCTGCGCCACCGCCTGACTCCCCTTACTTTGTTTCTTAAGTCCCATTTAAGAGTGAGATCTTTGGTTTTTGTCTTTCTCCTGTCTTGTTTCACACAGGAAGATGCCTTCCTGTTCCATCCATATGACAACAAAGAGGAGACTTCATCTCTTATAGAGCTGTGTCATACTCCCATATCACACTTCTTTATTAACTCATCTGTCATTGGGCACTTGGGTGATTTCCAAATCTTTCTTGGCTACTGTGAACATGCTGTGATGAACAGGTGTGGATAACATCTTCACTGTGTTTATCAGTGTCTCTGCACAGAAGAAAAACATGTGCTCTGCTGGGGAGGTGAGAAAGGCTCACACACTTTTTTTTTGTTTGTTTCTGCTACTGGGGTTATTATTATCAAGTTCCACTCCTGCATGATGCCTCCAGTCCAAGCAGGCTCTTTTTCTCTATTCATTTATGTAGACAGAGCATGAGAGAAAGGGGGTAAAGGGAGAGAGAGAGAGGAAGAGGCACTATAACACTGCTGCATCACTAGTGAAGCTTCGCCTGTGCACGGTGCTCCCATGTGGTGGCTGAGTGCTGAGACCCAGGTGCTCATGCAGGGTAGAGTGCATTCTGCAGGTGAGCCATCTGCCAGCACCACAGCTGTGGGTTTTTTGTTTGTTTTTTTTTGTTTTTCTTTTATGCTATTAAGATGTCGCTGGGGTTCAGTGCCAGCACTCTGAATCTATTGCTGATGGCAGCTGTTCCTCTGGCCCTTTTCTACTCTTTCTTTCTTTCTTTCTTTCTTTCTTTCTTTCTTTCTTTCTTTCTTTCTTTCTTTTTCTCTCTTTCTCTCTTTCTGTTTCGTTTGATAGGAGAGAGAGAGAAACTGAGAGGGGAAGAGGAGACAGAGAGGGAGGGAGAAAGATAGACACCTGGAGGTGGGAAGAGGGGGACTGAACCTAGCTGCTCGGGCACAGTAATATGCACAGTCAACTGGGTGTATCACCACCCAACCGCTCAACTACGCTTTTTAAGCTGCATACTTTTAGAGACTGAATTCAACCTTGGGCTCTATCAGAAGGCAAAGTGTGACTAAGATGGATGGGCACAGGATAAGACACCCTGTATTCACAGTTGCCATGATTACACGCCTTTGTTGCACTTAAGTCCTCATGTTCAGGGATACAGAAGAGAACATGGGGGGGGTTGTATGATTCGTTTATGAAAAGAAATATCCAAGAATCTTTATTTTGGAAGAAGTTTCAGTAAAATAGGTTCTGGAGAAGCACCAAAAGAGGAGGGAATACATGTTTGCCAACAAAAAGAGGATGCTGTGTTTAACAAAGACACACAAAGACACACACACACACACACACACACACACACACGTAAAACAGAACAACTCTTTAGACACTTAGGGCCACCTGGGTAATGTCTCAGCTGGTGAGCATGTCTGAGGCTCCCATTCACTCCCCTGTAGTGCCAGGTCCACAGCAATGCTCTGACTTGTCTCTCTCAGTCTCATGTAAAACTCTTTTGTATATAAAATAATAATAATAATAATAATAAAATACTCTCATAAACTATCTGTAAAATTCTGAGAAGCAAAAGCTAGGACACACTTTAGAACCAAGAAGAGAATTCAGGACAGATAAATGTCTCTTGGCAGAGGCAGGTCTGGCAGAGGGGTAGGTGGTAAAGGGGTCACTTAAATGAATAACTGAAGTCCTCAATCAAATCACAATTTCTCCATCAAGACCTCAGTTCTCTCAAGTGCACACCGGTGCATGAATGAATGGACACACTTCACTTGCCATTTGCACTGTGAGCTGCTGGCATGTGGTGGACCAGCTAATGGGAAAAGAGCACTGAACAGGCTCATGGCTCATACCAGAACACCACCCTCCTCTCCTCTCCCCTCCCCTCCCCACAATGCCCAGAATAGATCACAGCTACCTTAAGTGAAAAGGGTCAATTGCTCCAGAGAAAACACCATTGAGAGGCTATCTCCCATTATGCCCATCTCTACCCTTCAAAAGACTTAAAAGTGGGGCAGGGGTGACAGCTCAGCCTGTTAAGAGCACCGCTTGAATGTCCGAGACCTCAGGGGTTCACTAAGCAGTACTTTGGTCCTCTCTCTCCCCCTTCTCTAATATAGATAATAAACCTTTCACTTAAAAAAATCAGAAATGATATTATCTACTCCTCTTTCTCTCTGATTTTACATGCAGGCTTTTATTACCTAAAGCACCCAAATCAAGATCCGATCATCTTTAATGGTATTAAATGATTTCATCCAGCACTCAGGATTTAACCAAGCATATCACTTAACCCTCTAATTCAGGACTCAGATCCAAGAAGCCTTTGAAATATTTTCAGTCCCAGTCTAAAATGTTAAAAATCAGCTTGCTGTCATACCAAGTGGGCACATCAAAGGTGACAGTCAGTGGCTGTCCACAAGGGCTTCTTAGTTAACATTAGCCTCGTGTTGTTTAAAGTCAGTGCATAAAAAACATGACAGTCACATCTCATATTTTATACTAGTAACCACAACAATCACAAAACTCATTCATCTGTGGCAACCAAGAATGAATCAGTCGCACAAGCAGAATAATATCTATGATAATAATGTAAACTAACTTGGCAGTATCTTGATAAAAACTGCAGTGATTGCTGAGGAAAATGAGAACACTGGCTGCTTTTGTGAAATGGGTCATTTGGACATAGTCAAAATCAATGTATGCAATATCTGGGTATTGTAAAGGTCCTCTCGTGCTGCAAAAATGAGCTTTTTCCCCTTTCTTTTCTTTTCTCTCTTTTTTTCCTTTTTCCCTCGCTCCTCCTCCTCCTCCTCCTTCTTTTCTCCCTCCCTCCCCCTCCCCCTCCCCTCCCCCTCCCCCTCTCTGTTGTGTTTACCAGAGCACTGCTCAGCTCTGGGACTATGGTGGTGCTGGGAATTGAATTTGGGACTTCTAGTGCTGCAGGCATGGAAGTCTTTTTGCTCTCTCCCCAGCTCAGACTACGTTCTTTTTGGTGGATAAGAAACATAGGGTTAGGGGCCAGGTAGTAGTGCAGCAGGTTAAGCGCACATGGCACAAGGTGCAAGGACCCGTAAAAGGATCCCAGTTCGGGCCCCCGGCTCCCCACCTGCAGAGGAGTCGCTTCACAGGTGGTGAAGTAGGTCTGCAGGTGTCTAGCTTTCTCTCCCCTTCTCTGTCTTCCCCCTCCTCTCTCCATTTCTATCTGTCCTATCCAACAATAATGACTTCAATAATATAGTTACAATAACACCAATAAACAAGGGCAACAAAAAGGAGGGGGGAAAAAAAGGCCTCCAGGAGCAGTGGATTTGTAGTGCAGACATCGAGCCCCAGCAATAACCCTGGAGGCAAAAAAAAAAAAGTGTTACATTTCAAAAAAGTTTGCTTTAGTCTTTATATAACTTATGAAAAACATGCCCTTACAGGAAAAACTTTCAGTTGTTATACTTACTATAAGTTATTTTACCATTAATACAATCTTCTTATTTACAAATAGTATGCCAATATTCTTTCTGTTCCCCAGCCCAACTTAATTCATAGGAAATCTAATTAGGCAAACTGATAAATGTAGATTCACTAAGTGGGCAAAGTGAACTCACAATGAGCGTGCGCGCGCGCACGCGCGCGCACACACACACACACACACACACACACACACAGGCAGAGCCTAAATATAAATGTTGTGATTACCAGAGAGAAATGGGATACTGGGAAAAAATAGACTTAAGGGCAAAATGAGGCTTGAAGAATCATTTCAATCTTGCAGGAATGCCCCTCCTCACCCCCGCCCCCACCCCCAGACTAGGCACCACACAAAGATGCTAACTAGGCGCATGCCACGCAAAAATGAAGATACAACCTTTGGTGTGGTGACTTCAGTTTGAAGAGGTATGAAAGCCTTCACACATAAGCTTGGAGAGCAACATGACCTCACTACAAATAACTTTAAAAAAGAAAAGTTTATAAGCAAGAAAAAAATTAATAATTGTTGGGCACTTCTACCTGAATTCTAGTATTTATTATTTTTTAAGTTTAAACAGTTTTTTAAGTTTAAACCCGCTGCCTCCATCTAGTGGCAACATTTATGAAAAGGCTGAAAGGAAAAGGCTTATTCAATTTGTAGCAGGGCAGACACAGTCTACCCATAAGCCCCTCTGTGGGTACCCTGTGAAGCTTGGGCAGGGGGAGCCCAGTGTGGCAAGGTGGGGTTTGTGAGGTCACAGGGCAGAGCTGTGCACTCGACTGTGAGAAAAGACCAACTGCCATGAAGCCCAACTGACTGCACTGGGACACAGCACCCTGAGTTCTCTGTATCTGTGTGAATTCTTGCTATTAAGTTTTTTTTTAAGTTTATTTACAAGAGAGAGAAAGGGAGAGAGAATCAAAGCGTCACTCTGGTACATGTGGTGCCATGGACTCAGACCTCATCACTTTGTATTATTATTTATTGGATAGAAAGAGAGATAAATCTAGAGGAGAAGGACGGAGGGAGGGGGGAGGGGGAGAGAGAGAGAGGGAGAGGAGGGAGGGTGGGGAGAGAGAGCTGTAGCGTTGCTTCAGCACTGGTGAGGACTGGGGGCTTGTGAACTGGGGTACTTGTGCATTGTACACATGCATTCAACCAGGAGCACAACCACAGGGCCTCCTTTTGCTCCCTTTTCTAGGAGTGTTAATATGATGTGTTCTTGTCTTGTTTTCAATGTGACATTTTATTTATTTATTTTGCCTCCAGAGTTATTGCTGGGGCTCGGTGCCTGCACTATAAGTCCACTGCTCCTGGAAGCCATTTTTTCCATATATATATATTTTTTTTTTTAATTGGGTAGAACAGAGAGAAATTAAGAGAGGAGGGGAAAGCAGAGAGGGGAAGACACAGACACTTGCAGACCTGCTTCACTGCTTATGAGGCAAGCCACTCTGTAGGTGGGGGGCCAGGGACTCAAATCAGGATCCCTGTACAGGTCCTTGTGCTTCGTATTATGTGTGCTTAACCCAATGCGCTACCCCCCCCCATGTGATATTTTAAATAAAAGATTTAGTAGCTTTGAGTTGAGGGCAGCATAATGGCTATGCAAAAAGATTTTCATGCCTGAAGCTCTGAGGTCCTGGGTTTAATCCCCAGTATCATAATAAACTAGAGCTGAGCAGTTCTCGTCTTTCTGTCTTTCTCTATTTCTCTCTCTTTAAAAAACAAACAAGCAAACAAAAAAAGAGGGCTGGGCAGTAGCGCAATGGGTTATGTGCACATGGTGCAAAGCACAAGGACCGGTGTAAGGATCCTGACTAGAACCCCCGCAACTCCCCACCTGCAGGGGGAAGGGGGTCATTTCATAAGCAGTGAAGCAGCTCTGCAGGTGTGTCTTTCTCTCCCCGTCTCCCCCTCCTCTCTCCATTTCTCTCTGTCCTATCCAACAACAGCAGCAGCAATGGCAACAATAACAACAACAACAAGGGCAACAAAACGGGGGGCTGGCCTCCAAGAGCAGTGGATTCTAGTGCAGGCAATGAGCCCCAGCTATAGCCCTGGAGGCAAAAAACAGCAACAAAAAATAGTAACAATAGTAATAATAATAATAATAATAATATAAACAAAAATTTTAAAAAATATATCTTGATGAAAGAGAGAAAGGGAGAGATCAGAGTACTGCTCAGCTCTGGCATACATGGTGCTGGGGATTGAACCTGGGACCTGGTTCAATCTCATGCATGCAAGCCCTGCACTTCACAACTGAGCTGGCTCCCCAGGCTTGTTTGGTCTTTTAAAATGTTAACAGCCTGTGCTTGTTGGGCCCTTGACTGCCCCAGGCATTATTCCAAGCACCTAACCATGGGGGGTGGGAGGCAAGGACCCTGGGCTGACACAGTTTAGAAAATCTGATGCTGAAATCAGGACTCTGCAAGCTGCCTAGAAGTCTGGGCTTTAACCACAGCTCAAGTCTGAAATCATGCATCACTCAACATACCACTAAATACACACACACACACACACACACACACACACACACACACACACACACACACACACACACACACACACACTAGATCTCCCTCATGACCTGTGCCAACAAATATGAGGAACACAAACTGTCAACATGCATATAAGGCTGGACTTGAAGTTGAGAAAAAGTGCCCTCTCGTGCTCTCTCAACCAGAGCGTCAGTAATGGATGGGCTTCATGGGCATCAACAATAGTGGTCTGGAAGATGGCTCACCAGGTAGGGATATGCTGGCCATGCATGTGGCCCAGGTCCACGTCCCAGCACCACCACAACACTGGGTGTCTGTCCCTCTGTATCCATGGGCTGTGAACTGCATACAGTAGGCCCCACTAAGCAGGAAATGTGGCTTCCTGCGTTCCTCTCACTACTGGTCGATGCCAAACAGCATCGGGACCCCAGAGATGGTCCCTTGACTCCCAGACAGGCAGTTACTCCCTGTGACACTGGCTACTATGACCACAGAAAGCTCCCCAAGGAGGAAGGTTAAAAAGATCGTAAAGTTCAACCTGTTCAGTCAACTGTGTCTAGCTAACCGTTTTATTTCTTTGGAATTAAGATGATCATGTATAATATTATCAAAACTTCAGTACTCCTGTTTTTTTTTTTTTTTGAAGTGTTTATTTATGGAGAGGGAAAAAGAGAACCAGAGCAACACTCTGGCCTTGGCGGTGCCAGAGCTCAAACTCGGGACCTTGTGCTCTCCACTGCTGTGTCACCTTCCCGGGTCACACGCACGCCTCAACACCATTTGATGGTGAAGTATGGGAGTGTCAGGTGGAGTGGGTCAACCAGGACACATGTCCCCATGTTTAGAGCCCAGAGAGTCCCTGTCTACATCACAGCTAACTGTCCCCGAGTTTATGGGGCAGCTGAGGAGCAGGAAAAAGCACACAAGAGGTACAGCTCTCTCATCGCCTAAGTAAACTTATCAAAGCTATTCTTTCTTTTTAAAGTATTTTATTTATTTGAGAGAAAGAGAAATCGAGAGAGGAGGGAGATAAGAAAGGAAGAGAGACAAAGAGATATCCAAAGCACTGCCTCACTGCTTGCAAAACACCCCCCCACCCCACCCCCACCGCAGGCAAGGGCCAGGCCGAGGATTTGAACCCCTGGGGCCCTACGCATGGTAATGAATGTGCTTTACCAGCTGTGACCCTCCCTGGCCACCTGAAAGCTACTTCTGTTCAGTCCCTACATAAACCCTGAGTCCCAGGATGTCAAATGAGAAGACACCCAGCGCCATCTCTTACGGGAGCTTTCAGAGTGTGGAGATTGGTGTCCAGGGCAGTGATGACTAAGTGGTGCCGCTCCCATACACATACCAGCACACCCAAGCTCAGTATTTGCGTTTGCTTCTGCTTCTTGAAGGGACACAAAATCTAACATTCTTTAAAAAAAAAATTTATTTATTTATTATTGGATAGAGACAGATAGAAATTGAGAGGAGTGGGGTTAGAGAGAGAGGGAGAGGAAGATAGACACCTGCAGCCCTATTTCACTTGTCCCGCCTGTAGGGGGAGAGCTTCACAAGTGAAGTAGGACTGCAGGTCTCTCTCTCTCTCTCTCTCTCTCTCTCTCTCTATCTAACCCACTCCTCTCAATTTCCCAGGCTTGAACCTGGTACCTTGTATACTGTAATGTGCGCACTTACTCAGGTGTGCCACTGCCTGGCACCCAAATCTAACATTCGTATCTGAAATCTCCCTCTCCTCCAGAGAGAAACCATCTCTAACCATGCCTGACCTATTATGAATGGAGTGCAAAATTATGAGCAGGAGGCTCTCATGGCACGTTAGAGACCGGGGCTGCCTATTCTACCCTACCCCACCCCCTAAGGCTCAGGACAGTCACTCAGCCTGCTGGGCTGGTCAGGAGGCAGAGCCACGTGAGGGCGCTGGTGTATGGAGAGACCCTTCCAGAGTCTGGCACTGCCGCACCCTGTTCGAGGAGGTTGTGGTTCTCTCTCTGCCTTCCTGAGATGAGTCAGTCGCTCCAGTTTAACCACAGGCCCTCAATTGACCCCACCCGGGGAGCACTGAGAACCAGATGGGCCGTGGGTGCAGCTGTTCCACAAGAGGCCATTCCAGGACTAAGCAGGAAACATAGCCTCCTGAGTTCTTCAACCAGTAGTGAACTAACTACTGGTTGATGCCAAACAGCACCAGGACCCCAGAGATGGTCCCTTGACTCCCGGATGGGCAGTTATTCCCTGCGACACTGGCTACTCTGACTGACCACAGAAAGCTCCCCAAGTTGGGCTTCCATGGAGCCAGAACTGTCAAGAGATCCAGAATGTTTAGCTGACATCAGTTTGCAAGACAGAGACTAGACGGGTCCCATACAATTTTAGGTGTGGCTTAATCTTTGGGGAAAAAGAAAGAGGCTATGATTACCTGCAGCACATCCTCTGATTTCAGTAAATTTCCATCAAGTTCCTGGAAGATCAGCGCCACACTCCGAGCCATCCCCCAAGACCTGTGAGTGGGGCTCCTCCCACACTCCACAGCCTGCTATCAGAAGTCCTGGGAAAGCTCACTTAGTGAGAGGGAAGCAGTGATCTGCATTCTCAAGTCTCATCCAACTCAAGTCTCTCAAGGCTTCTCAAGGCCCATTATCCAACCTGTTTCAACGGTTGACAAAAGAGCTGAGCAGTTATCTTGTTCAGCAAGTACACTGTCATACAGCTGTGTGTGTTCTCCAAGCTGACTGCCAGAGTTGAATCGGCATGTAGGCCCAAGGGGTTCAGAAGTCCACAAAAGCAACTCAAAAGTGTGGGGCAGAGGGGAAACCTAAAATTAGAGCACAGGACTTCAATCCCAGGTTCAGTCTCACACACTAGCTGATACCAGAGCTGAGCAGCACTCTAGTGTCTTTCTCTCCACAAATAAATGAGTGTTGTTTCAAAAGTGTGTTGTCCAACAGTGACGACATCAATAACAAAAATAATAAAACAACAAGCATGGCAAGAAAAGGGAAAATAAATAAAATTTTTTAAAAAATACTAACAGTCCTTCTTTGCAGGTTAATTCCACTGTCTCACCCATTCATCTTTACCTGAGCATCCAGCTGAGGAATATCCCTTGTGTTGCCCATATTTTTTGGTAACATACCTTCACTCGGCAAACACTCCTGCGGGGTAGTATGGTGGGTGCTGGCATGCCAAAATGAAGCAAGGAGAGTAGCCACTGCCCATCACAACTGGGCATAGGAGAAAATTATAGGTCAAGGCCTTGGAGACAGGCCATCAGACCACACGCATGATCTACTGTACATGAGACCCTGGGTACCACCTGGGAGCTCCACGGACTATGGAGTGGTGCTGTGGTCTCTCTTCCTGGGTCAGTGAGTTTAATACATGGAGCAGGGAGACCACTTATTAACAGGGGGGGAGAGGGGGGGGGAGGGGGAGAGAGAGAGAGAGAGAGAGAGAGAGAGAGAGAGAGGAGTCAGCTCACATCCCCAGCACCACGAAACAAGAGAGGAAGATGCAGGCCACCTTGGAAGAATACTAACATCTACAAGGTCTTACAGACACTTCCAGAAATGTGCCAACTGAGGCAAATCTGAGAATTATAGGGGAGCAGAATAGAGAGAATGAAAAATAATACATCTCAGGGATTGCTTTCTCCTGCTGCCTTGTCATCTTTCAAAAACCAACCAACCAACCACACAGAGAGAAAATACATGCATTGGGCATTTTTGTTTTGGTATCTCATTTCTTATTCATTGCTAAGAATATCAACCACAATCTATTCCTCCTGAATCTATAGGTTAAATTCAAAGGCCAGCAATGCATGGCGCCCGTTTAGCACCTCCACTGACTTCGAGATTGATTACTCAACGTGAAGTGAGAGACTAACACCAAGTACAGTTTTCTTCCTCTCCTTTTTCTCTTCTCTTCTTTCCTTCCATCTTTCTTTCCTTCCTTCCTTTTTACTGCCAGCAGAGTTATTGCTGGGGCTCGGTGCTGGCACTACAAATCCACCACTCTCGGTGGCCATCTTTCCCCCTTTCTTTTCCTAATTTTTTTTATTAGATAAGACAGAGAAATTGAGAGAGGAAGGGGAGATAGATAGAAAGAGGGAGAGAAAGAGAGACAATGGCAGACCTGCTTCACTGCTCATGAAGCTTCCCCCCTGCAGGTAGGGGGGTGGGGCTCAAACCTGAGACTTTTGCGCTTGATAATATATGCACTTAAGGGTGTGCACCACCACCTGGCCCCCAAACGGCAGATTTCTAAGCAAACTAGGAAACAGACTACATCTTCATGTGAAGTCCTGGTGAGGTTCTTGGAAACCACAACTGGACAGAAGGACACACAGTAGGGGAAAAGCAGTCCTGGGACAGCATCTTCTCAAAGACAGGCTTGAGACTGTTCTTTCTTCTCATGGCTAGAAATGAAACACTGAAAGCCATGATGTGGTGGAGCCCTTGCCCAGTAAACACTGTGCCTCTCTACCAGAAGGTGGAGGCATTACACCACCAGTCTCCCCCACTTCTCACTGCAAAGAAAAGCCAAGCACACATCTGCCAACAAATCCCTGGTTCCTGTCACTCAGCTTAGAAGGTTAAAAAAAAGTTTTCCAAACACAGTGACTAATTATGTGCTAATGACAAGCCTGCCACCCTCCTCTCCCACTCACGCATGCGCCTGACTTTGACTGGGCGTGATGCTTCACACAGAAACACAAAAAGGCCAAGTCGCCACTCACTGTTGCCCTGCCAGATGGCACTTTCTCGGGCATGCCTTTGTTTATTTTCCTACAAAGCCGAAGATGCCCAGAGCACACTGAAGTGTAAGCTCCTCGCTGTGACATGTAGGTGCATCCACCTCATGCCTGTGCCTCCTCCTCCATGGCACCTCTGTCATGCTCACCCAGACTGACTCTCACCTCCGTCTGTGAGGAAGAGAGCCTCTCAGGGTCAGAGAGAGAGCACAGCCAAAGTACAGGGGACTTGCAAGAGGTCCCAGATTTGGTCCCTGGCACGACCAGGAGCCAGAGATAAAATAAGCTCTGGTCAAGAGGGGTGAGGTTGGAGGGGATGGGATGGAGACCTCTGGTGGTGGGAACTGTGTGGAATTGTACCCCTCTTATCCAATGGACTTGTCGTTCATTATTTAAAAGGGTGAGGGCCGAGGAGGGTAGATAGCATAGTGGTTAGGCAGAGATTCCTATGTCTGAGGCTCCAAAAGTCCCAGGTTCAATCCATTGCACCACCATAAGCCAGAACTGAGCAGTGCTCTGGTAGGAAAGAAAAAAAAAAAAGTGTTGGAAAGGAAGGGAGGGGGAAGGAGGGAGGAAACACCATCCATTTAGCAAGAACCATTTCTGATACCAGTCTCTTCAGAGATCCTTTCAGACAGCAACCTGCCAAATCCCTTTACATATTCCTGCATTTTCAGTGTGTGTGTTTATAATTTTTATTTATAAAATGGAAAAACTGGCAAGACCATAGGATAAGATGGGTCCAATTCCACACAATTCCCACCACCAGAACTCTGCATCCCCTCCCCTTCCCTGATAGCTTCCCTACTCTTTAACCCTCTGGAAGTATGGATCCAGGGTCAGACAGTGTTTGTAACTGGTGTTTGTCCTAAAATCCCGTCTATTCACATTCCAGTATATATCTCCATGTCCTGTGGGTCCTGCCCGTAGCCATGACTCCTGTCTGTCTGTCCCTCTCCCTCTCTCCCTAAGTCACTTGCCAGTTAAGCTTTTTTTTTTTTTTTTTTGTCAATGCAGCACAAGGGGGCTGAATTTGGGCTCTCACATGTATGGGCTACAACTGAGTAGTCTCCCAGGTCCAATTTTCTGACGTTTTATTTAAGAGAGAATAAGAGAGGCTACACCATCCACAAAGGTCCTGCTGTTGTGGTCCATGATGCTCCTGCATGGTGCCGAGCTTTGAACCCAGGGCCTCACATGCACTCTACCAGGTGAGCCACCTCCCAGCTCCTCCCCACTGTAAACAAATAATATAGTCCAAAAAATAGCTCCTTAGTTCAAATAAACTCAGTGAAAATGCTCCTATCTATCTAAATGGGCTATTAGGGGCCGATTACATAAACTCTTAAGAGTACTATAATGCCATGAAAAATAATCAAGTTCTGTCTCTACAGATCAGACCGGCGCAAGTCAAGAAATAGCCATGTGCGCTCATGGGTCTCAATGGATAATGGATCAGGAGGGGGAATCTGGAATACGGCAATATCAATCATTACATTTTTGTACGTATTTAAAGAGAAAATTTGTGGTGGGGTAGATAGCATAATGGTTATGCAAAGAAGATTCTCATACCTGAGGCTCCAAAGTCCCAGGTTCAATCCCCTGATATACCATAGGCCAGAGCTGAGTAGTGCTCTGGTTATTTATTTTTTTTTAAAAGGAGTTTGTGTAAGGAACAAAACAGGACATTTATAGACGCTGTGAATGCTGAAAGCCTGGATGGAAACAATAACAGACACATTTGGGGATTACGTGTGTTGAGTGTTTTTTATTTTGTGGCATGAATACACAGGGGATATTTATATATAACCAGCCTGACCACTGACGAGGCTGGGACTTGCCTGGAGACAGTTCTGGGAAAAGCAAATGTGTGTCTCTGAGCACTTGGGTCGCTGTGGGTGGCAGGGACATGGGGTGTGTGTGGGGGGGGTGAAGATTCGAGATAAAGTCCCACAGCACCCAACCCTTGAGTCCCCAGGGAGCAATGGGAAGTCTTTGAGTGAACACAGACCCAACTAGCACAACAAAACATCACAGATAAGGGGAAAACAACACCATCATTACTGTTTTTCTTATTTGCTTCGTAGTAGCACTCTGGTTCTTTCTTTCTTTCTTTCTCTCTCTCTCTCTCTCTCTCTCTCTCTCTCTCTCTCTCTCTCTCTCCCTCTCTCTCTCATTAGTAAGTGAATAGGGATTAGGAGGTAACTCACCCTCAGAAGTGACTTACCATGTGCAAGGACCAGGATTTGAAGCCCTAGCACCCAGTACAAATACTGTGCAAGGCAGAGGCAAATGGCCAGGAATGACAGAACAGTGCTCTGGCCTCGCTCCTTCCCTCTCCACTTTTCAGTGTCTGGGCTTTAAAGGGAAAAGGTGTCTACTGACATTAGTGGACTCAAGCAGGTACATGGTCCTGGCAGACAATAGATAGGACAGATAGATATATAGACAGACAGGCTGACAGACAGATGATAGATAATGTCTTTAAAGAAAAAGAAAACAGGGAAGGAAAAGAGGTGGGACGCACCAAGCCTTGTGGAAATGTACTATATTAATTCATGTGACGCTTACAAGAGCCCCTACACCCAGCACTTAAGGCTCTGACTAGAATGACTCATCTGTGGCAAGCCTCAGTTGGCCCTTGGGGTGGGGCAGGAGCTCTCTGTGATTCCTGGGTCCTGGGGGTCACACACCTGCGATAGATACTGCTCTTACTGGGCCCACCGGCCATCGGGTAACCACGGCAGGACAATCTCTTTGGCCTTGGTCTTTGAAAAGAGGCAGCTGAAGTTGAAAAACAAGATTAGAAAAGAAAACACAAGTCGAACCTGAAATGGAATTGGAGTATTACACCAAAGTCAAAGACTCTGGGGTGGGTGGGTGTGTGGGGAAAATACAGGTCCATGAAAGATGATGAATGACATAGTGGGGGTTGTATTGTTAAATGGGAATCTGGGGAATGTTATGCATGTACAAACTACTGTATTTACTGTTGAATGTAAAACATTAATTCCCCAATAAAGAGATAAATTATTTTAAAAAAAAAAAAGAAAAGAGGCAGCTTCAGGGAAGATAGTCCCAGCTCTAAACCCCCCCCCAAGCCCCTCCCCCAAGCCAGAGCATCCTGAGAGAGAGAAAGGGCAGCAGGACAGTGGCTGGGTGCTGCTGAGGCTTGAGAATAAGCAGTGCTTCCTGCCATCCATCATCTGTGCACCAGGGCTGAGCCTGTTCAAGGCAAGTCCCCCATTTATTCAGCACAGAGTTTACATCTGAAGGCCTCCGTGATTCATTCTGGCAGCAAGTGGGCTGTCTGTCCCTGCGTCTGTTTATCGCTAGATATTGTTGCGAGCAAGCTCTTGTAAACACATTTGTCATCTTAGTTCCATGAGCAAAATGGCAGAGAAGATATTGGTGTGTGTAGGGGTGGGGTAGGGGAGGTGGTCACACAGGAAGAGAGACAAAGAATGTAGAGGGAGCCTCTGGCAGAGCCATGGGGGAAGACAATCCACAAGCCAGGAGTGGGTCCCGGAGGCCTTTGCCGAGCCTATTAATAATCAATAGTAGTAGCCGGTGAGACACAGAGTAGAATAGTTTTGGGGAGGTCAAGGCCTGGGTTCAGCACCACCCACCATAGAACAACTCCTGTGAAGGCTCTAGGGCACAGGGCGGCTCACACAGCAAGCAGATGGCAGGCCCATGGTCAGGCTGCAAAAGCCTGTGTGATGTAAGACCGCACCAGGCACGGTGAGTGATGCAGCCAGCCCACCATCCGGCCCTGGCCAGTCCAGAAAGCACAGCTCAGCTGCAGGAACATTTTTAGTGGGTTCTGAGTCACACACTTTGACTCCTTCCGAGTCTAACGGTGCCCGGTCACTCAGAGGGTGCGGTCACTCTAGAGCACCTTGCAGAGGATACCCCAGAGCCAGACAGGAGCTGACAATCAGAAGGGGCTGGCACCTGCTCAAAGCCAGCAGCACACATTGTGAGAGGAGCATGTGGCGTGTTTACTCGGAGGCCTGGTTATGATCTGCTAGTCCTTCTCAGTTATGGAAGAAAACAAACAAATGGGGTGGGGGGAGAAAGAAGCCAGTGGCAACACCTC
Source organism: Erinaceus europaeus (assembly GCF_950295315.1). Classification (NCBI taxonomy): domain Eukaryota; kingdom Metazoa; phylum Chordata; class Mammalia; order Eulipotyphla; family Erinaceidae; genus Erinaceus; species Erinaceus europaeus. The sequence goes on from NC_080170.1 coordinate 21,625,660, forward strand.
TTATCAAGCAGATGTGGTCAGTGGTGCCAAAACCTTTGACTCTAATGGAAAAAATCCTTCCCTTCAGGGATCCCCCGTCAGCACAATGTACGAGCACAGCCAGCACGCAGAGCTGACAGCTGCGGAAAGAGACACATCTCACCCAGCCCCAGGCCTCTCCACCCTGAGCGGCCACAGACTGATATGGCCATGAAGCACCTTACAGGGAAAGCCTCTTTGGTTTTTCACCTGGCTGTTTATTTGCCGGATGTGGAAGAAAGGAATAGAGAAATTCAAGAATTGAGGGGGAAGGTGGCTAAGCTCTTCTTCGGATCACCGTGTGTGAGAAACTTGCGGTGAGGCCAGCCCAACACCCACGGGGCTTGGGCACCTCTCTCTGCCTTCTCCTTTCTGCTCCTCAGCCTTGAGTAAGTTCTAATTGACTGGTGCAGGAGGGACTGTCAACCCACTATCTCGTGGTTTGTCACAAGTTCCTGATTTCTACTAGCTCTTGAAGACAAACAAGAACTCTGGAGAAGCGCCTTAGCCAGGAGCCTGTGGTGAGGCATGTGCTGGAAGGTGCTGTCTGAGCCAGGGATAAAGGACGAGAGACAGGTAAGGAAGCGGCTTTCCCCCCTGAAAAGTCTGAACACAGCATGACTGGGTGAGTGAGGGTGAGCTGGACATGTCCTGTACCAGACAGTGTCAGTGCTGAGTGATGCTGGACGGGGCTCCTTCTCTGCCTGTGGCTGAGCTGCTATTTACTCACCCTGGCTGGATGGTTGAAACCTGTCATGTAATCTCTGAGGACTCTTTGGGATTTCTGATTGTGGCTGTCAGACTCTACCTGGGATGAAGAGATAGCAAAGAAAATGCTGTGGAAAGTATCCGACCAGGGCAAATATTTCAAGAGTTTGCACATGTCTATCAAACCTGCCTTGAGAAACTACAGAATTAGCTGTTATAATACTTGTGAAAGTGCATGTGTGAGCAGATCTGCAGTTAGTATTTATTTATTTATTTATTTATTTATTGGTCTCCAGGGTTACTGCTGGGGCTTGGTGCCTGCACTACAAATCTACTGCTTCTGGAGGTTATTTTTTCCCTTTTGTTGCCCTTGTTCTTGCTGTTATTGTTATTACTGCTGTCGCTGTTGCTGGATAGGACAGAGAGAAATGGAGAGAGGAGGGGAAGACAGAGAGGGCAAGAGAAAGACAGATACCTGCAGACCTGCTTCACCGCTTGTGAAGTGACTCCCCTGCAGGTGGGGAGCAGAAGCTTGAACTGGGACCCTTAAGCTGGTCCGTGTGCTTAACCCGTGGCACTATCACCCAGCCCCTAGGGCCTAGTTTTATATATACATATATATCCCCATATACTCAGAAACTTTTGTCTTTGTTATTGGGATGAGCTGGTCCTAATAACAACTGATAAGGTCTCTTGGCCCTTAAGGAGAATCATAATCTGTATTCACACGAATTGGCGTTCACACGCTACTTATGGTGTTCTCTGGTGAAGCAGTGCATTTGCCTACAATTTATAAGTGTAAATACTGTTAGCATACTCAACCAGCCTCATGTAACTCATCTAGTCAAAACGATTTTTTAAGCTAGGACTATCGCTCCTATAAAGAAAAGGAACCAAACATAACACTGGTAAAAAATTAAACTATATTGTAGCTTAATGTTCATCTTAATATAGATTCAAAAAACATTTTAGCACTTAAAAATAATTTTAAAGAGAAGAAAACATAATGTTCTTGCTGTAAGAAGTCAACAGGGCATGCACACAGTCACACAATCATTACCCGTGGGCACAGACACACCAACTATACACCGTGTCTATTACAACTGAGGGGACACCAAGTGTGAGCACTGAGCTGAGGAAGTGGGGAAGGGGGTGCCTGCTTCACACTGAGGAACTAGGTACAGGGGTGGGACCAGCTGACCTTATCGTCATCTCCAGCCCCCACCCCCACCCCCGGACATAGGGAGGGGGCTATTGCACCCCATGCAGAGGGTGGTGATCCATGTCACTGACCACAGCCACACACTCCATCTTCCGCACTTCTGCACCACGCCTGCACCTCAATCCCTTTCAACAGCTGCCGCACTCAAACGTATGGTTGTAGATTAGTATCTAGGATTCTCTGGCCGTTATGATTATATAATCCTGTGTCATGTGCCTATAGTAGGGGAAGGAGTTATACTGAGCATAAAGAATTAAAATTATCATTGCCATTTTTAGGTAGAACACAAGTTGGGGTGGAGAAAGCAAAAGAAAGTCAAAGCCGAGGGGTGTGTGGGTTCAGGGGATATGCGTGTATGACTACATTACGACAGCTAACGTGAAAACCCAGTGGCTAAGCCCAAACCACGTGTCCTGGTCAGTGGGGCCACCGCCACAGGGCAGCAGTCGGGTTTCACCAGAGGCCATTTCTGAGGTCTTCAAAACAGTAACACAAGTGTTGAGTAAAGCTGTCTTCACTATGATTATAAAGATACTTAAGGCAAATGCATATGCAACTACGCATCAGATTATTGTTGAACACTAATTCAGGCATTTCAATACTATCACAGACCAAAAATGGGTTCAGTAAGTTGGGGACGAGATTTAAGAATTTGCATTTCCAAGGGCCAGGAGCTGGTGCGATGGATACAGAACTGAGCTTAGCCAGCCTGAGTTCCCGTACTTATCATCATCCTGAGTGACTTAACAATGGTCTACAAAATTATACAATCGCAGTGGTACAGTTCCACACCACACCAACTACCAAACAAAGTTCTGTGGAGGCAGTTTGATCCTGGGCAGCACATTATGTCAGAGTAATGCTCCGGTTCTTCCTTTCTATTAAATAAAGCAAATCTTAAAAGAACAAGCACTTTCATGCACCGCTGGTCTAGACACTTACACTTTGATAATGACCAGTATGCCTATGAATCCCCACATTCACGTCTGCTTTACTAACGTAACTAGAGAATTCTTATCTCAGGTACACTATGTCAGCTAGAGGTGGTGTGGGGTGAAAACTGAACAATAATTTAAAAGCAAAAGCACTATGTTGACCCCCCCCATCAAGTCAAACATTCGTGATAAAGAGGGGGGGGGGAGATAGACATTTCCCATTAGACACAGGATGATGAAATCACTGCAGAACAGAGGGATATAGTTACTGAATGCAATGTCCACTCCCTAACATGCATCTGGAATCAAGTTAGGTGTTGAGACTTTGCTACACCTTGGTCTCTGTTGTAAGAAACCCCAAGTCAGGCTAAGTCCACTTGGTAGCAGTGTCTCCCTGAAGATGAGGGGAGACCCAGGTGAGCCGCCTTGGTCTGCCTGTATGAGCTGTTTCTGGAAACTGCCAACAGGCCCGCCCAGAGAGGCACAGGCTGAAACCAACACAAAGCTGTCCTGCCCTCTTCGTTATGAGTAGGTTCACCTGCAGAGAGAAGGTTGTTCAGCAGAGCAGGGTAGCAACTACAGAGCATTTCTTACCACTGAACCTCCTTTTTTTTTTTTTCCTCCAGGGTTATTGCTGGGCTCGGTGCCTGCACCATGAATCCACTGCTCCTGGAGGCTATTTTTCCCCCTTGTTGCCCTTGTTGTAGCCTCATTGTGGTTATTATTATTGCCATCATTGATGTTGTTCGTTGTTGAATAGGACAGAGAGAAATGGAGAGAGGAGGGGAAGACAGAGAGGGGGAGAGAAAGACAGACACCTGCAGACCTGCCTCACCGCCTGTGAAGCGACCCCCCTGCAGGTGGGGAGCCGGGGGCTCGAACCGGGATCCTTACGCCGGCCCTTGCACTTTGCGCCACATGAGTTTAACCCAATGCGCCACCGCCCGACCCCCACCACTGAACCTTCTATCTTAAGCAGGAAGGTCTGTCTAGACTGAGCAGTGCTCCTCAAAGTACTGTCCCCAGACAAACTGATCTACATTGCCAGTGGCACAGGTAACATGGGACTTAAAAAAAAACAAAAAAAACCAAAAACCCAGACCTACTAAATTCAGGGCTTTGAAGGGGAAACACAATGTTTTTAAGTCTCTCTAGCTGATCTTAGTTACACACTTAATTTTGAACACCTTCAGGCAAAATGCCCAAGATAGCTCCAGTTCTCACCTGTTATCCAGGCACAAGTGTAAAGTGCCCTTGTTCTACCTGGAGACAGATCAGACTGGACCCGGCCCTTCCCATCTACCACTCAGGATTGAAAGTCAGCTGCCATGTTCTGGTAAGCTTGAGGCCAACCTGATTGCTACAAGGTGTGGAAACCCTGACAGACTGGGAAGCATTTTGAGAGAAGCTATTTGTAATGCAGGCATTCTGTCCTTACCATACACACCTACCAATGCACTATAAAAATTAGTCTGAAGAAAGAAAAAAAAAAACTACTCTGATCACCTGGATCCCTGTCTGGTCTTTCAAATTCCTATGGATCCTTTTTATAGGAAATTATCTTTTTTTGACTACCTCCCTACAGTATTACTAACCTACTGGGCGATTTATTCATTTAATTTTTATAGCAATAGCTTGGCTTTTCATGCACAGGGAAATCAACCTCGCTGGGATAATTTCAATCCACCTGGTCTTTGGAAGGTGAAATGAAATGTCAGTCTCTCTGCTTTTGGAGCTGGTCAACTTGCAATTCCTTTGAAATTTCTGCTCAGTCTAAATTAAACTGATGACTACTTACTCTTCATTGGACTCACCCGTCTATTTGTTTCTGAAAAGCATCAGAGGCCTTGGATGTCATTTTCTGACTTTGCATCTTTCTGAGAAGAAAGGGGTGGTGCTTACTATCCAGTTATCTTACATTTTCTGTTGGAGTTAAGGTCTCAGAGACAAAAAACAAAACAAAACAGTGAGTTATTTGGTTGTTCAGGTTTTTACCCATCCATGAATGTTGTTCCTTGCTGTGGTTGTTTGGGGGAAAAAAAAAAAAAAGAATCTCTAAGTGTTGGGGGTGGATATCATAATGGTTAACCAAGGAGACCTCATGTCTGAGGCTCCAAAGTCCCAAGTTCAATCCCCTGCACCACCATAAAACAGAGGGGGGAGGAGGGGGATCTTTCTCAGTTTCTCTGGCTCAAACACATTTGCTGTTACTCGAGTGGAGTTGGGAACAACTAACAGCTGGCAGACTTGACTGGGATTTTATTTATTTAACTGTGGAGAGATGCTGACAGGATTTCCCCAGTGAGACCGGCCTTGAGGCTGAAGGGTAGGAGATGAGACCACAAGAGGTTTCATGTCTAAGAGATGCTTCCCTCCCTGCTCATATGAGGAATGAAGTCTCCCCACTGGGGCAATACTGCCACCATTCACTCAGCAAACACTGATTCCTTCTCTCAGCAGCCTGGGTGCCAGAAACTTCTCGGTTCAAGAGCTCTTGAGCTCAGGGTACCTACACTCTACTGAGGCTTCAAATCTCCACTCTTTCTCCCTTATAAAATGGAGGCAATTCTGCTATAGCAAGATTCTTCAGGCCGATTATTACTTAGGAGGTAAGTAACATGATCAGAGTCTTTATAGTCATTTAGAGGGGACCCTAGGCACAGCAGAAAGCTGCCAGTGTTCACAGACCTAATCCCTATTAGCTGGTGGTGGGTCTTTGTACATTGTGGACAATCCTACATTCTCTTAACTGTTCCAGGAGGTGACCTCTAGTGCTTACTCCTCTCTCTCCTGGCCCCGCAAGCTGCCCATGTAGTCTCTACAGGGGGATCTCACTGCCTTCTACCCTACTCTAAGTAGCTCTGTGAGCATCACCTCTATAGAAGTGGGGGAAAAGGAGGGCCAGGTGGCGATACACCTGGTTAAGCACACACATAACAACGCACAAGCCCCTGGCCCCTCCCTACATGGGGAAGCTTCCCGAGTGGTGAAGTAGTGATGCAGGTATCTGTCTCTATCTCCCCTTCCCCTCTCAATTTCTCCCTGTCTCTATCCAATAATAAATAAATAAATAAATAAATAAATAAATAAATAAATAAAATTCTTTAAAGAGAGAAAAAAGAAAAAGGATGAGAACATATTCTGAGATGAAAAGAAAACCCAAGATTCAGGAAGCAAGCTGAATGTGGAGGAGCACAGGACTTGCATATCTGAGGCCAAGAGGTCCCAGGTTCAACCTCTGGCACCACCATATTCTAGAGCTGAGGGGTGTTCTCTGGTTAATCAATCTCTCTCAACCTCTCTCTCTCTCCCCCCCCCATATATAAAAATAAATGTAGCCTGGTGTCTGCATGGCCCCACCATATCTCACAGCCATACATTGCCTTTTTCTTTTGATAGAGTGAAACTGGATGAGAGAGGGAAGGAGGGAGGGAGGGAGGGAGACCTGTAGCACTGCTCCACCGCTTGTAAAGCTCCCCTGTACATTTAGGGGCCAGGATGGAACCTGGGTCCTCACACCTATGTGCTCTACTGGATAAGGTACCGTCTGACCTTGTAAATATGTATTTGCTTTAAAATAAAGACAACTTAGGTTCAGCTGTTGTCCCTGTTGTTACTAGGTCTATCAAGAGTCCAAATATAGCAGATGCCTATTCATCAATGCCACTGAGGCCAGCAGATGGTTAACCCTTGCCCCTCTCCCCCCAGAACTAACTTTGACTCAGCCAGAATCATTTTTAGAATAGGATAAACGAGGGCAGAGACTCTCATGCCTGAGGCTCCGAAGTCCCAGGTTCAATCCCCTGCACCACCATAAGCCAGAGCTGAGTAGTGCTCTGGTTAAAAAAAAAAAGGCCAAACACCTCCTTTAAAATATGATTTTACTGAAAACAATAAAGTACATTTATGATCAATCTTTTGGTTTTGTGGCAAGACTTTTGTCTGATGTGAGAGCAGGGACTGGATTCCTGTCCCAGCTCTCCTTCACAAATGGTCATACTGTCAGCGTCACTCTGCTTCTCAGTTTATATTTGCACATTCGGTGCTCAAGCCACCTCCAGTTTGATTTAAGTAGCGTGAGAACAGCTGAGTCTCTGAGAAGTGGCAAGAGTGAAAACAAGCCAAGCTGTGACTGAGACACTTAAATACCACAAGAGCACAGGTCTAGTCTAGGAAGGAAACGACACAGTGGAGGCTTCTCCACAAACGTTTTCATGGCTGGACGGCAATGAGCAGAGTCTTCACTAGTTCTGCAAGCCTTAGGAACATTCTCCATCCCTGGTGGTTATCGGCACCCACCCACGCCCCGTCTAAGAAGACTTACAAAGTCACGTAAAACAGTGTAGGAGCCAAGAGCAGGGCATGTGTGCACTCTGGAACCACAGTCTGTTTGCAAATCTTGACACCACCACTTACTCAGATAAAACCAAACCCTGATAACCTTTCTGACTGACTCCAACACACTCATCACTTACCAAAGAGTTTAAGACAATTGATACGTATGCGGCAGCCGAAGACTATTGACTGACATAGGCCGAAAATTAATGTCTAATGATGTCATCCCCACCAATCACTTTGCTCCTAGGGAGTATAGTAAAACACTTGTTTCATAACTACAAGAGTGATGAAAGCGATATATGCAAATTCCACCTTGTCGCCTTCTGCGTGGCTAGATTTATTCATACTACTTCTTCTTCTAGCGTTTGCCCTTCTTCTGTAGCCAGTCAACAGCGTCAGGTTGAGCCTGATGTAAAGAAACAGGTCCTCACACATGGTAAAGCACGTACTCTACCAGCTGAAGCTGTCTTCTGGTCTCTGTCATGTTGTGTTCTTATCTTGACGTTCTTACAGATCTCTTAACTTTATTTGGAGTATTTTCCCTTCAATTCCCGACCTCCTGACAACACTGATCAATTAGCAGCTAGAAAATACAAAACTATCTATTACCAGGAAAGTCTTTCCTTTTTGCTGGTTTATTTCTGAGAGCACTGGTGCTCCACACGGCCCTGCCAGCTCCGCCATCTTCCTCAAACCCTACACCTCTAACTCTTGCTTATCCGAGACCTCATTATGATTATGATTGTGATTATTGTTTCTCAATTGACACAAGGAGCTGAGCATCTTCCTGTGAACTTCTTAGTCCAGCACCATGTCGTTTTCTGGTGGTGTCAGGGCCCGCAACATGCAGGATTCTACTGCTCCCAGGTCAACTTTTTTCAAGTTTTCTATTTCAGAGACAGGCACCATTGCACTGGCAGGTCACATGCTGGCAAGGCAGATTCCCTAACCATTTTCAAATGTGAATTCTAAGGTAGGGGTAGATAGCATAAATGGTTAGGCAAAAAAACTCATATGCCTGAAGCTTCAAAGTCCCGGGTTCAATCCCCCACACAACCATAAGCTAGAGCTGAGCAGTGCTCTAGTAAAAAGAAAATAAATAAATGAACAAATAAAATATGAATTATATGTCCATTTGCTCTAGAGTTCCAAGAATCAACTTTAAGTAGAATCTTCTAGAGCAGTTACCTATGCCAGGATGGGGAGATGCTGTTTTCACCTGGAACCTTTGTGGGTTGTGCTCATTTAGTCTATCTTGAAATAACTTCCCTGGCTCCTCTATTTTTTTTTAAATATTTTATTTTATTTATGTATTCCCTTTTGTTGCCCTTGTTGTTTTATTGTTGTAGTTATTATTGTCGTCGTTGTTGGATAGGACAGAGAGAAACGGAGAGAGGAGGGGAAGACAGAGAGGGGGAGAGAAAGACAGACACCTGCAGACCTGCTTCACCGCCTATGAAGCAACTCCCCTGCAGGTGGGGAGCCGGGGTTCGAACCGGGATCCTTATGCCGGTCCTTGTGCTTTGCACCACCTGCGCTTAACCCGCTGCGCTACAGCCTGACTCCCTGGCTCCTCTATTTCATATGACAGCAGGTCTCTGCAGACCTTGCTGACATAGTACAAGGTTCTGCAGGTTAGGAGAGACGGACTTCCACAGCCTTTTGCAGGTTTCACAGTTGGGTTCAGTAAATTCCTGGAAAGAAAGGCCACACCCTAGGAAAGTTCAAGACTAGGACAGAAAATGATCCAACTTCATTTCTAGAAAATACTCAGTACAGAAAACAGACACCAGTTTTCTCACCATTATTTTTCCTTCAAACATACATTTGGCACAATAACCATGTTGCTGGGGTTGAATGAATTCAGTGCCATTAAAAGTCAGGGACTCAGAGCAACTCTGCTGAAAGCTGGCTTTGGAACTATTCTCATAGCAACCAGATGACTTAAAAAACAATTCCCCCAATATTTCACACTGCAAAAATGTCAACTCATCCACAGAGACTAGTGCCTAACGCATCTCAAGAGTGTTTCTGGCTATGTTGCTACATTTGACTAGGAAGACATAAGACAGAAAGTTTTCCTGCTTCCTCGGACCTGGAGGAAATAGAAAGTTAACTGGGATGATGGAGTATTTCATGAGTACATAGTAGTATAGTTCATACAGTACTCTGCATGGCAGAAAAAGAGGACAGCTGCCTTCTTCACAGCACTGAGCCAAAACACAGGCTCATTTATTCTTGTCCTGACTTTGTGCTTCATTGAAATGCAGTAGAATGGAGGAACTGCCAGTAAGCATTAGGAATAGAGAATGTGCCCAAGTTCTGATTTATATACAAGCTGCCCTGTTGGGAAATTATACAGATGCAGTCTTTGCCCTCAGGTCCTAATGCTTACTTCATTCAAAGCTAACTGACACACCCTGGAAAAAAAAATCAGCAATAGTTACGTAGAATGTGGGGTGAAACAGAAGATACAGCCTCAGAAGCCTCGTATTGCCTTTTCAAGAGCAAAGGTAGTTTTGTGTCTAATAACTTGAATTTGCTTAAATGATACATTGAAATTCCTTGCCTCATCAAGTATTTTAATTATCACCATTTCCTTCATAGCACTCTATTACTTATTTGCCTCCAAGGTTATCATGGGGGCTTGGAGCCAGCAGCACGAATCCACTATTCCCAGCGGCCATTTTTATTTTTATCTTTTTCATTTTATTGGATAGGACAGAGAGAAATTGAGAGAGGATGGGGAGAGGGAGAGGGAGAGAAAGACTTGCAGACCTGCTTCACCACTTGTGAAATGTCCTCCCTGTAGTTGGGGAACTGGGGGCTTGAACCTAGATCCTCGTGTGGGTCCTTAAGCTTCATAGTTACAATGTGTGCTTAACCCAGCAAGCTACCGCCCAACAAACCCCCTACTCTACTATTTTTATGTCTCCCTAAAATGTACAATCTTTTCCACAGGTGAAGGTTTAAAAAAGAAAAGAGCAAACACTCCCAGAAAACACTATTGTTGTAAGTCACACATTCCATGAAGTGCTTTGTTAATGGTTTCAATAAATTATCTAAACAAACTTTTCATTTAAAGGATGTAAAAAAAACTCTACCGCATAAGAAGTGTGCTCTAGAATGAACTGCTCAGACAAGAGATCCAGTGAGAAAGGTTCATTTGTACTATGCAGCATTAGAATAATTGACCAGTGTTACATGTGAGGTAAATGCTATGTATCCCCTACAGTCCCCCTTTAGATCATATGGAAAGCACCCCATGAGACTTGGAGTGAGGAGGGTGGGCTCGTAAAATGGCAGAAACCTATGCCATGGGCCTAAGACTTTCTGATTAGCAGGAGGAAGCTTTTCATTCTATAGGACCAGTTTTTATTGATTTAATTAGTTCATAATACTGCATGATGTTTAAAAAAATCCTGCAAGTCAGAAGTATACTTTCACACCAATTTCTGTGTGTATACAACTCTCCACAGCTATCACTGAAATTCCTGTGTCATCACACCAAATCAATTCTCAACCCTCACCTCCCTTTTAGAATCACCATAGTTTTCAGAGTCTAAGAAACAGCTTGGTTACTGTTTCTCTCTCTCTCTCTCTATCTCAATATTTATCTATTCCCTTTCATTGCCCTTGTTGTTTTATTGTTGTAGTTATTACTGTTGTTGTTGTTGGATAGGACAGAGAGAAATGGAGAGGAGGGGAAGGAAGAAAGGAGGAGAGAGAGATAGACACCTGCAGACCTGCTTCACCACCTGTGAAGTGACTCCCCTGCAGGTGGGGAGCCGGGGGAGTTAGGGGCTCGAAACTGGATCCTTATGCTAGTCTTCACACTTCGCACCATGTGTGCTCAACCTGCTGCGCTATTGCCCGACACCCGGCTACTATTCCTCTTCTGCAAGTTTCAGTTATCTATATTCCACATGCTAGTGAAAACATCCAGTAGCAGGCCTTTCATTTCCTTACTTAAATTTCATGTGACACGATAACCTCCAGTTCCATCCATTTCATTCCACACGATGCAATGCCATCATTTCAGTGGTTGATATCGTTTCACTGAATACTTATTCCACGCCTTCATCCATCCATCTGCTGACGGGCATTTAGGTTGACTACATCATTTGGCAGCTAGGAACCTAGGAGTCCACAGCACTTTTTCAGTTTTGAATCTTGAGTTTCTCTTTGTGAGGTAGCCAACTGCGCCTGATACATATATGCTCTATGTGTCCTTGTGCCAAACCACTAAGTCTGGAAACTTCTCTCTAGTTCTCTTATTTGTTCAGACCACTTGCTTATCCACTCCCTTCGCATGCTTACAACTTTTAAGCAGGGCTTGGAAGATAGCATAATGGCTATGCAAAAAGATTCTTGTGCCTGAGGCTCTGAGATCCCAGGTTCAATCTCCAGGACCACCACAAACCAGAGCCAAGCAGTTCTCTGGGGTGTCTTTTTCTCTCTCTCTCTCCATATATATATATATATATATATATATATATATATATATATATATCATTAAAATAAATAAATATTTTGAAAGACCTTCAAGATACTAGACTAGACAAAGAAAATAACAGCAGTAGCCCCATTCCCGTCTCATATAGCTCACACTAGTGCAGAACTCAAAACTAGTCCTCCCCTAAAATGATAGTGTCGTGTGTACATAATCCTATCGATGTGATTTTAATGACATCTAGAGTTTCGGCAAGACAGTTTGTGCTTACTGTGAAATCATTCACTCAGTAACAAAATGCTTGCTTCTGGGTGGACTACAAACATGAGCTGATAAGTATCTTGTTTCTTCCTTATTTCTTGGATTTCCAGATCCTTCAGTGACAAGGTCTCAACATTTCACACGCTTCCATTTTGACTTAGATAACTCGTCCTACTTATTTTAGAAGCCTCCTGAGTGTCTTGGAAATTGGGGATATGAAGAGAAATCTAGTTAACTGAAATCAGATATCTTCTGAAAACTCACACTGCCAGGAGTAGTGTCATTAGCATAAAGTTGCCCTAGTAACATTGGGAAATCATAAACAGAAGCAGCAAGGAGAAAAGAGAGAGTCTGAAGGCACTGAATCCAAGGGCACCTGAGTTCACTGCTCAGCAAGCCCCGCAGGTGTGTTCCAGGCAGGACAACAACCAAGCGTCTCCTTGGTTTTGAACCAGCCAGGCCACCAGGGGACACTATTCTTGGTTTTGCTGCCACTCAGTTTTCAGGCACATAGATGCCCTGGTCCAGGCCCTCCCATGATTACCTGGCACAGGCAGAACCCTGAAGCCGAAGTGTTGTGATTTTCTGCTACTTGCCTAGGGAAATTTGGTTCAAACAACATCTTACGGGGGAAGGATAGTACCTGAGTGGATAGAAAAGTAGTGGCATCGGAGTTGTTGGGAAAGTCATGGCACATTTTTGCACAGAGAAACATAGAAAAATATGTTATGATTTTTCCAACAACCCAGTAGCTCAACTGGTAGAACACATGCCTCTCACATGCCTCTCACAGTATGAGGCCCCGGGTTCAACCCTGACACCACATGGGAGCAGCATGGACTGTACTGTACTGGAGAAGCCCCAAGGATGGTAGAGTACTGAGGTTTTTTTATCCTCCCTCTTCAAAACATTGAAAATTGGGTTGAAGAGGCTGCTTAGTGGCATTACACGTGAACTAGGTCCTGGCTTCATTCTCTGGGACTGTATTAAGCAGGATTGGGTGTGTTTGTGTGTGTGTGTGGGGGGGGGGTTTGGTGGGGGGTAGGAACACTAGTTTGTTGGTATGCATGAGACCCCTTCTGTTTCATTTGGTTTAAATCCCCCCTGCTTAACACTATTCTATTTACATAACCACTTCATTCTATTTACATAACCGCTGTTAACAAGCACCACCCTCCCTCCAGGGCATTGGTGGTTCAGTGATAGGATTCTTGCCTGTTCTGCCCCCTCCTTGTCACACTCTGATTTTCACCAGTCACTCTTCTCTCCATCCTCTCTATGTCACATCCTGTTTCCACCCTACTTGGCAAGTATATATAAAGACAGCATTGTGAGTTTTAGGAACTTTAGTTTTAGCTTAGCTCAGCTTAGATTGTGTTGCGTCCTGCATGAAAAAAGAGATACTGCCTACAGCTCAACCATGAGTCCCTGGTGGTCTGTTACCTGCCGGTGAAGCCAGCCCGGCGAAAACAACACTTGTTGAAGCTCACGCAATCATTCCTGCATGTGCCCATGGCAAGTGCTGGGCTGGCTCGGAAGCAGGTGACACCCACTGACTCCTCCTTGCAGGGACGGGACAATCTGTTCTAAAGGGAAACAGCCCTGTGCTTCCCTCCAGCCTCCCCACACATGGCGGGGCAAGGAGCAGCCCTGGATAGACTAGAAAGCTGCCGCTGCCCATCCATCTGAGGGGGACTGTAGATGTGGAGGAAGCTTTGAGAGGGTGTGAACAGAATCTGCAAAGTGCTTTGTGTTGTTGTGTGTTGTGATACGAGGAATAAATAAGGGGGCGTGGGAATCCCAAAACTACAGCCATTCTATGCTGTTACTTTTATAGCATTCTCTGTCTAACTGTACTCGGGGGGGTGGGAGGTGGACCCGACAGAATGACAGTCCCCTGGTCCCTTTCAGAAGTCAGGAGGTTAATTCTCAGTCACTGTGATCAACTAAAATCTCACAACACAGCACTGGTTGTAATCTGTAAGGAACACAAACTCACTCCCTTGTTCAATTGTGTTTCCAACACCTGGGTCAGGTGCTGGGACCATGACAAAGCTTCTAGTTCTAGGGATGGACACACAGCCAACACAGACACAGACAGACACACACACACACACACAAACACATGCGCGAAGGACTTGTCTTACACCTAGGAGCCATGGAGCAGAGCGGAGGTGCAGTGAGGGTGAGGGCGCCTGGTGAGCGACAAGGAGCGAGCACAGTGAGGATCTGAGATCAGCAGAGAGATCTGAGTGACATGAGGAAGGCAGAGAAGAAGGAAGAGCACCCTGGGGCGGAGGGTGGAGGGCGGAGGGTGGCCGGGGGCTGCAGTGGGGCTTCAGCAGAGAACACAGCAGGTGCAGCTGGCACTGGGGCCTCAGAAGGCAGAAGCTACCCAGAAGGGCTGGGAGAAAACTGGATTTTACTCCAGGAGTGATGCAAGCTCCTGCCACACCCCGGGCTCTGAGCAAAGGCGTGGACAGAGGAAGTCTGTGTTCCTTGGTGGTCCCTAGCAGTTACCAGAGAAGAAATTATAGGCTTCGTGGGGTCACAACTTATGACCTGAGAGAAGGGCCTAAATGCACAAACACAACTGCAGTGTGAGCAGGGGAGAGCTTCAGGAAAGGGGCAGGCCACTTAAGGGAATCGAGAGAGCTCCTCACTCCGGCGGACGTGTACTTGACACAATTATCTACCAGCTAATGCATTGACGGTTTGCCTCTCTGAGCCAGGAGCCCTAAGGAGTTTTCAATAAAAGCTCTTAGGCTGTGCCCCTTCTTCTTAGTTCAGACACACGCCTCACTGCTCTTATGAGAAGAGCTCAGTTCTCCAACTGATAGGAAGCATGCCCAACAACTGCCCAATTTAAAAAATGCTTTTCAATTTATTTTAAAGGAGGGGTGGAAGACAGAGTACTGCTTAGCTCTGGTGTATAGCAGTACTGGGAATTGAACCCAGGAACTCAGAGCTTCAGGCATGAGAATCCTTTACATAATTCTTATGATATTCTCCCCAGCCCCAATTACAGAATTATTTTTAACATTTTTTTATTATCTTTATTTGTTGGATAGAGACAGCCAGATATGGAGAGGGAAAGGGAAGATAGAGAAGGAGGGAAACAGACAAGACTCCTGCAGCCCTGCTTCATCACTAGAAAAGATTTCCCCCTGCAGGTGGGGACTGCGGGCTTGAACCCGAGTCCTTGTGCATTGTTAACACATGTGCTCAACCAGGTGTGCTCCCACTGGAGCCCCAGAATTCCGCACTAAGTGATCTCAACCCAGGTCTGACACATTTCCCACCACTTATTGATAAAATAATGGAGAAATTAGTAGAACAGTATTGACTGGCCACCCACCCTCCCCCATCACAATCAAAACAAACAAACTCCAAAGTCTGGAGGGGGCAGAGGAAAAAAGCCAGGAAAGAAGACTGCGATGATGAGGAAAATCTGAAATAATTTTTGAGTAACTACTGATGGTGCACTGTGAGCTCTCCTTCGACTACTCGAGAGAAAACGGCAGGGCGTGAAAAGCAGATGGACAAGGGGCCGACACATACTGCTGTGTGGGTGAGGGGCTGGGGACGGTGAAGAGAAGCCTCCTATCTAGCATTCACAATGAGCATTTGTCAGGCCTGCCACAGTCCAGCCACTGGGAGAGTCACTGTAGTCTTAGGACAGTGAGCATCATCACCATTTAGCAGAGAAGTTAAGGACTTCAGGCAAAGGCAACCAACAGGTAAGAATCAGAGTCTGGGAATCCCCACCCCCGTATCTGTGTCCTGAACCTCTCTCTCCATTTCTTGTCTCTTCGGGATGTGTCCTTACGCACCCACCGGATATGTGAAATCAATTCACTCTTGGATTCTTTCCCCCAGATAACGCTAAAGAAAAAGTTTCCACTCCGTGTTCTGGGAAATAATTTTAGAGAAAATTAAATTAAGGTGAAAACAGGCAAAGCTTGTGGCATTTAGAAAAGCAGACAGGACATAAGGTGGTGTTCACATCAAGGTCAAACTACCAGGCAGCTTCACAAACAGATGACACCCAAAGGCTCCAGGGTGGTGACACTGCCGAGGTGGCCAGTGTGGTGTCACCACCAGACGTGCACATTCCTTGCTGGCTCCAGCTTCTGGGGGTGTTTGGCTCAGAGAACCCGATGCTGCCCATCACTGCTAGGCCAGGGAAGGTTCTAGGGTGCAGGTGTTCTCTCGGCACTTCCCCCGGCTGCTGACAAGGGAACGAGGCTCAAGGGGAGGCTTGTGGGTGCACGGCTGTCCTGGAGGCACAGCACCTGTGCACACTCGGGGCTCATCTCTGGACTCTAGACTTCTCTAGAGCAGTCCCACGGGCTGTCCATCACCCCCTCCCCCAGACTCACACAAGGACCTCTTCTCCCCCACCACCACCCACAGTGACACACGGAAGACCAGCCAGAGACTTGCTTAATGCAGGGAGATAAAGGCACGTGCCTGCTTTGATTCACATTCTTACCTGCTGTGTAGCTGCAGGCTAGAGGCCCTCTGCCCTCAGCTATTGGGGAAACACTGAAAGCACTCAGCTCATGTACTAGCTGTTGGGTTTTGGTGAGCTAATATGAATAATGCAGGCTCCTATCTGGCAGATTGTAGGGCCTGGGTGCTCCTGAGACCACAGACCTTGATGCTCAGAGCTGTTCTAGTGCTGTCCACAGGTTCCTCTCACGTGTAAGGCTTCATGACTCGTGAGAGAAAGCTACAGAGAACAGTCTGAGGGCGGGAAAGGAGTTCTATGATGCCTCGCCTCTATCCCTTCTCTCTCTCAAAATAATAAAAAGTTGGTGGTGGGAATTGTACCCCTCTTATCCTATTAATTTTGCCAATATTTCCATTTTATAAATAATAAAAAAATATATAGGGTTGGGGAAAAAAAAAAAAGAGAGTTGGTCCTGTAAGCCATCAAGCACCACACATTTAAGAGCCAGAATTTAAGTTCTTCCCACCCAGTAAAAATCTCCAATGTTAGGTGTTCTCCTTATGGCTGTCATTACCCAAGTGGATAGCCAAGAGGCTTAAAGCTTCTTTCAGTGTCAGTCACCTTGTCATTCTTCTACTACTTGATTTGCCATTTACAACAAAATGACAATGGTTATCCAAAGATTAATTTGCAAGCAATCCATCTCCCTCATGCAGAAGAACAAGTCAACAAGTGGACGTTCCTCCCCAGGTGGTAGCCATTTAGTTAGGCTCATGCCACCAACCCAGCACCTTCCACGATGCTCGGCAGGTTACACTTGACCAACGGTTTCCTTCACTTCGGCAAACACTAATGTCTGGGTGGTGGCACACCTGGTCAAGCACATATGCTACAATGAGCAAGGACCCGGGTTCAAGCCTCCGGCATTGACCTGCTGAGGGAAAGCTTTGCAATCAGTGAAGGAGTGCTGCAGGTGTCTCTATGTCTCTCTCCCTATTTTCCCGTGCCTCTCAACTTCTCTGTCTCTATCATTCTATTCCTTTCTACCCTGTTTTGGAAAAAAAAAAATCTCATGAGAGATTAGGGAGTGTTTTGTAGGTGTGAGTAGTAGAGAGACCACAAAACAAGCAAGCTAACCAACAGACAACAACAACAACATGGTGGAAATAACATCTGTGTGAAACTGCTACTGGCTCATCCTAGTATCAAAGTCAGTCTAGTTGGATATAAGAAGGTGTTCATCTATCCTAATCTCCTAACAGAATGTGGCCTACGAGGTCCCACTCTCTCTCATGGCCAGGTGGTTGCTCAGTGTCCTAGCACAAGACTTAACATAACGGAGGCCACAGAGGTCCCCATTCAAACTCCGCCACCACCACACACCAACTCAACAGTGTCCTGGTCTCTCTCTGTCTCTTTTTTTATTGCAATTATTTTAGACAGAGAGACACTGAAGCACTGTTTTACTACTCATAAAGCTTCCCCCTCCCCTGCAGGTAGGGGTTGGGGGCTTAAAACAGAGTCCTTGCACACAGTAATGTGTGCTCTCAACCAGGTATGCCACAACCTGGCCCCTATTTCTACTACTTAGGAAAATAAAGTATCACTCATTAAATACAGAGGGATCACCAGGCCTTATGTGACCCACTGCTCCAGAGGACTGGGATCAGGGAGTGTGATGCCAATCGTGGCAGATGTGACATTCTCTGAAGAAAGAAAAACCTCGAGTCCGTCACAGATTGGCTTAGTGTGCATGCCTGCACAGATATGAGACTAGGAATGATAGTATTAACAGGAGGGAGATGTTGATGGCCACTTAGAAAACTAAGGTGACTGCTGTTTTAAAGAATGGGTCCCAACATCTGTACAACTGGCTGCGTGAGCTTTACAGTATAAAAATGGTCAGCACTGACTGGTAGCCCAGTAAGCTGCTATTGTAAGTGGTTTCAGCAAGATGGGACTAGAGGCCAGAGAGGTGGCTGACTGAGGAGGAAGCAGCCTCGGCAGGCACACCAACAGCCCAGATTCAAGCCCTGGCTTCACAAGGGAGTACTGTGTTGGCCCTGGGGGGAAATTCTGGCAGCTCTCCATCCTGCCACAGTCTCTGAATAAAAAAAGAAAAATGGCCCAGACAAGTGAAGTTCTGGATGCCTGAGTCCTCAGACACACACACACGCAAGCAAACACACACACACACACACACACACACACACACACACCACATACTAGCAGAACTAAGAAAGCAGTAAGAAGGTGGGGTGGGAGATAGCTCTATTAGAGTGCACACATTTACAACAAAATGCCAGAGGAGCTGCATCGACACACTGAGGAAAGTCTCTTCCCCAAGCGAAGTACTGGGGGAAGCTGTAAGCACAGTGGAATGGTGCTACGGTATCTCTCCTTTTCTCTGTCTCACACCCTCTGTCTCTCTCGCTCAATAAATGAAATGCAAAAGAAAAAGAAAAAAATTCACCAGGAGCATTGTAAATGCAAGAGCATAAGGTCCCAGTGGCAATTACAAAAATGCAATAAGAAGTGAGAGAAATCTCATGAGAAGACCTGTTAATATTTATGCAAGAAGTTCATTAGGCTGGGTGGGACAGTGTTCTTAAACCTATCTCCACCTGCAAGCACCAGGTCTAAACACTTACTGAGACATACACATGCTCTGATGCCCCAGCATCACTGGGGATCTGTCCCCCTGAGCCCCATCTGTCAGAGCGAGAGCCCCATCTGTCAGAGTCCCCAGCAGTGACTCACTGCACATGATTTGGCCTGTAAGGGACCTGAGCTCCCTCTTCACAATGCTTACAAACCAGACACAGGCTGGAGTACTGACCACATGATCAAAAAAAGATCTGTCTACAAGGGATTAGCAACTGGTACAGAGGGAATACGTAGGGAGAAGAGGAGGAGAAGGTTCTCAAAAGCGTCACAGTGGGACAAGAATTAGAGCAGAGAATAAACAGAGCAGAGGAGGAATGTGTTTGGGGATTGACTGTGAGCCACGGCACTTGAAACTGTGGTTTGGAACGGCAGTGAGTTCTCCTAAGTGGTTGATGAAAAACCCCTAACTGGAAGACGGCTTTGGCAATTCTGCGCTTTTTTATTTTTTTAGTTCCAAAAATGTTTGTAGCGCTTATTCTATTTCCTTAAAAGAAATTCACTGGGACTTTGGTAGGAACTGCATGGAAGTCATTTCTAATGATGCTAATTCTCTAACTCCACAAGCTTGGAATACCTTTCCATTTCTTCATGTCTTCTATTTCCTTTAGTCATGACTCATAGCCATCAACATACAAGGCTTTATTAAATATAACCCTAGATATCTTTCTTTTTTTATATTTATTTTTTTATTCCCTTTTGTTGCCTTTGTTGTTTTGTTGTTGTAGTTATTGTTGTTGTTGGATAGGACAGAGAGAAATGGAGAGAGAATGGGAAGACAGAGAGGAGGAGAGAAAGATAGACACCTACAGACCTGCTTCACTGCTTGTGAAGCGACTCCCCTGCAGGTGGGGAGCCGGGGTTCCAACCGGGATCCTTATGCTGGTCCTTGTGCTTTGCGTTGTGCTACAGCCCGACTCCCCGATATCTTTCTTTTTAAATGTCATTATGAATGGGATTTCTTCTAAGTCACGGTTTGCATAGAAGAATGCCACCGATTTTTGTTTTTTTTAATCTTTATTTATTGGATAGAGACAGCCAGAAATTGAGACAGAAAGGGGTGATAGAGAGGGAGGGAGACAGACAGACTCCTGCAGCACTGCTTCACACTTGCAAAGCTTTCCCCCTGCAGGTGGGAACTGGGGGCTCAAACCTGGGTCCTTGAGCATTTGTAGTTCGTACATTTAACCAGGTGCACCACCACCTGGCCCCATGCAACCGACTTTTGTGTGAGTTAAAAAAAAAAATCTTTGAACTGGAGGCCTAAACAAATTGATTATTGAGTTCTCTACACACAAACTGACTAGTGCAGGTAAGACAGGAGCAGGAACTGTGAAGATTACCATCCACACCAGAGCTGCAGAGAAGACCATGCGAGGGGGAATACCAACGTGCTTGTGTAAATGGGAATGTTCCAGACAACACTTAGAAATCATCTAAATACGGGTCAGAAAGTTGTGACAAAATTAAGACTTGCAAATACTGCATTTACACTGCCATTCTACAGCCATGCTTTCTCCAGACAAGCCAACCTCTTTAGAGATGGGGAACTAAAGTCTACAATGCCAGTCTCCTTCATGGGTTCTCAGTTTGCTTTCAAGGGACCAAGACAACAGGCAGTATTTATCCTGCTGTTCTTTATGTTGGGTTCTAACAACTGGCTTGGGCACAGACAGTGTCACTTTTATAAAATATAGTCCTCAAGATGAGATGCCTATATCCAGAGACGTTAGGTAGCATTCCCAAAGACACACAGCCAGCAAAGGACTGAACCAGCATCCCATACGGTACTGTCCTCCAGTGACTTCAGGACCACAGGGCAACAACAGTTGCGTAAATGGTCAATCTGGAGGGGCAAGGTCTTGTAAATATTGAGACTAACCACAGTAAGCCAATTGGCCCATCAAAAAAAGAAGACTCGGTGAGAGCTAGAGGGAGAAGCCACAGAGAAGGCTTCCAGAGCCACTCAAATGTTTCTGCCAAGACTTAACAGATCAGAAAACTCCATGATCTCCACCATCACTTCCTCCGGCAAACCACACCTCTCCTCACATTTCAGAAACAGTCAGCATCATGTGCTGCCTTTCAGTGCAGTTTTTTGTTGTTTTTTTTTTTTTTTAATGCTGTGCCTCCCAACACAGGGCCAGGCGTCCTCACTCCTAGCTCATAGCACAGACTTCACCTGTGCCTCTGATAGGTGCTACCTGGCTTGGAAATGGCAGGCAAGCAACCATTTAGCAAGTTGTGTTTTTTTTTCCCTATGACCTACTAAAAAAGAAAAAGAAAAAAATCTGTTTTATCCCGCCCCCCAAAAAAACACCCCAGATCAGATTAATAACAAGTCAGCTGAACTAACAGCATTTTTTGCAAAATGCTCTATTCATGTGAGCTTTCCTTTCCTCTACCTAGAGAAAAACATTTCTTGTCTTATTACTGAGCACATCATAGGCCTTAAAATAAGAGGCTCATGAGGGCTGGGCAGCAGCACAGCGGGTTATGTGCAAGGACCGGTATAAGGATCCTGGTTTGAACCCCCGGCTCCCCACCTGCAGAGGGGTCGCTTCACCAGCGGTAAAGCAGGGTCTGCAGGTGTCTATCTTTCTCTCCCCATCTCTCTCCATTTTTCTCTGTCCTATCCAACAGCAGCAATAACAAGGGGAAAAAAAAAAAAATGACAAAAATGGCCTCTAGGAGCAGTGGCTTCGTAGTGCAGGCACCGAGTCCCAGCAATAAACCCTGGAGGCAAAAAGAAGGGAAAAAAAAGGCTCATGTGATGATGCCTTTAGCATAACAAGCTTTGGTCTGATGTGATTTGGGGCGACGGGAGTGGGGCAAATTTTAGGACCACGGCCTTCTCTATATTAGGGAACAACTACAGATCCCTAAAAACTTCTCCAGGGAACAGACTACAGTGAAGAAGAGGGGTGCACATCACTCACACTTGCTGTGGGCGGTGGCTGGACTGAAGGGATCCCCTACCTCCTTATGGGGGAGACGGAGGCAGTGCCACCATCCATCAGAGAGCCTTGGTCCCTAGAGCCATCTGCCTGGGCTGACTGCTCTGCTCTGCCGCTTTTCTCCTGGGGCACGTCGCTTGCATCCTGTGAAGACTTTCCTGGAGGTGGGGTAGGCATGTCTGTGTCATCTGAGAGAGCGTCCCAGGCACCACCACGGTCACTGAGCTACAGACTTGCTAACACTGGACTTCTCCCACTAGAATTGAGATGTCCTAAAACTAGAAAGCCCTTGGCTGGAGAGGTGTGCAGTGAGACACACAGGTCTTGTGGGTGAGGGGCCCAGACTCAGCCCCAGCAACACACTGGCCTGAGCTGGACAGAGTTCTGAACTCTTGTTTCTAATCAATCTCTTTCGTGAAAACAAATTCAAAATGTTATCATATAACTGACATTAAAAATAACTGGGGAGGGTGGGCAGGAGGTGGAATGCCCCATTGAGAGCACTTGTTATCATGTGCAAGGACCCAGGTTCGAACCCCCGCTTCCTGCCTGCAGGGGGGGGATGCTTCTTGAGCAGGAAAGCAGGTCTGCAAGCATCTCTTCCTCTCTTATCTCCTCTTTGAATTTCTCTTTGTCCTATTGAATAAAATAGAAAAAATAACAGTAATTTTTGATCTGCAAAGCACACTATCCTTGTTGGGGTCTTGTTGGGGGTGGGGAGGTGTGGATGAGAAGAGGCGTCCACACCAACCAAGTCTCCACTCAGCTGACATTTAACCTTCCCTTTTTATGGGAAACTCATTCTCCATAGAAACCTGTCCCTTCAGAACTACGGTATATGTTAGACTAGATATTTAAATCAATGAGGAACCAAATGATATGAATCCCACAAATAGCACTTTTGCCAACAGAGAGCCTGTCTTCTCCATCGTGCCCTTAGTTATCTGGGATAGCTCACTTCCCATGAAACTGGTCTCCCAGCCACCTTCTTCCTTCCACCAGCCAGTCTCCTGCCTGCTTTTATCTCTAAGTGACTGTATCTTAGAATGAAGCCAAGATCTTACTTATCAAACATAAAACAACACAAGGCTTCTGGGACAACTCTCAATGAAAGAGAGTGGCAAGGCAATGGAAGATAGGCTTAGACTTTTGGTAGAAGGAGGCTTCAACTTGGAATACAGAACTGCACACACAGTTTGGGTATCATGTTTATACCACAAACGTGACTTTTCCCAGAGAGCAATCATTACCAGCTGCCGAAAGCAAAAAGCCTGAAATGGTGGAGCCCAAAGGCCTCTCCAGTGAAATGTAATGGAGGGCTAAAACTAACAGGGACTCATCAACACACATTTCCTCTGGCTGCTGAGAAATCCTGCCAAAATGCAGCTCCCCAGGAGAAACTGTGCAGAGAAATACACAACTGGACGCCACACACTTCTCTTTTAGAAGCTCTCCATTCTTACAAGCTTTCCAGTACATATCTAGGAAAGAACTGGGCTAGTGGAGGCTTGGCTCGCATTACGTAACAATGAGGTGATACTAGGAGCTAACATTTATACAGTATGTTTACAGATCTTAACTAGGTGCAAACGGAAAAAACAAAATGGGCAGCATGGACCCAGAAGGGAGCTGCCCCGGGAAACCAGGAGGACATGGCTTCTTTTTCTGTTTTAGTTTAAACTGGCCTGCTGTGCTTGGGACAGACTCTTTACATCACAAACTTCGGTTGTTCAAGGTTCCTGCTATTGCCCTGGGTCCTGAAGAGTTCTGGTGGATTTGAAGAGTTAAACACACAGACTATGTGACTTCAAAGCTTTTTTTTTTTTTGCTTTTGGATAAGCACAAAGGTAAACATTTCATTTTTAAGGTGACTCTATGCAAACACAGAGGAGATATTATGTAAACACAATAAAAACAAAGGAGCACAACAGCAGCTGAAGAGGTAACAATATAATTCAAATTTAGGAGGAATTCAATGAAAAGGGAGAGAGGACTATTCCAGACAGATGGAAAGGCAGAAATCTAAGCAAGGACACAGAAGTTAAAGCAGATCCAGGGCCAGGGCCAGGGCACAATTTCAGCATTGCAGCACAGAACTTGACAAGGCTGAGGAGCTGGAGGCCCCAGGTTTGATCCCTGACACTGCCACAGCTAGGCAGAACTCTAGTCTGTCTCTGTCTCTCTTTATCCTCTCTGTCTCACTCTCTCTTACACACACACACACACACACACACACACACACACACACACACACACAGCAAAAAAACAAAGCAGGTCAATATTGCTTAAAAGAAACAAAGCAGGTCAATTTTGCTCTGACAATGTTCAAGTCAAACTGTGGCAGAACAC
The DNA here is from genome assembly GCF_950295315.1 of Erinaceus europaeus. Taxonomy (NCBI): domain Eukaryota; kingdom Metazoa; phylum Chordata; class Mammalia; order Eulipotyphla; family Erinaceidae; genus Erinaceus; species Erinaceus europaeus. The sequence continues at coordinate 21,650,021 of NC_080170.1, forward strand.
AGAGGGTCCAACCTTGGGGCATTCAAACTTCCTGACCCAACAGCAAGAGCTCACTTGTAGGTGATGGGTCCATGCAAGGAAACTGGAAGAGGGATCTTCTACTGTGTGACAGGAGGGTGGGAGTTGGGGTTGGAATGAAACTAAGGCAGCAGGAAATACAAGGTTGATGGGAATTATACGCATGCACTCACTCCCTCACTTTCAGTACAGAGGCAGAGAGACAGCTCAGCCAGAAGAGAGCACATGGTGAGGCTGTGGAGGAGCGTCCGTGATTTACAACATGAGGCGCCGGCAGGTGCGAGTACCTGATACGAGAGATTCAGGCTGAGGAAGGTTTTGCAGGGTTGGCTTTATCTGGCCATGATGCTAATAAGAATAATTCATAATAAGTGTGCTACCTTAAAAGACAGAGAACATGACGGGTAAATGAGTAAAGCTGATAATACAGCTGGGGAGGAGGCGGGGAAGGAGTTATGAGTTATGCTCTACATAGACACAGAAGGCTCAGTTCTTCTTCCAAGAGGCACTAAGATTGCATGAATCTGGAGTACTATTATGTCCGAGCAAAGAATCCTCAGAGCAGTTTAGCAAAGGAGGAACTAACTAAGACATCAAAGTTATCAGGATGGTCTAAAGGCAGATTGGAGGGTGTGGTGTGTGTAACCTGAAGGAAGGTTAGAAACACAAGAGCACCAACTCAAGGGTTTGAGGACTGAAGATGACAGAACAGACCCGGCCAAGAGCCCATCTCTGGCATGCTCGAGGTCTCTCCTCACTGGACAGTCTTCCTGCCCTGTGCTGACTAGGAGCACAGGAGACAGTTCAACTTTTTACTGTGAAGGGGGCTCTTTGTAACAGAAAGGAGGCCTACAGGATGGATGGGACTACAGGATGGTTATGCTAAGTGAAGTAAAAAGGTGAAAGATAGGGGTTTGGGCGGTAGCACTGCGGGTTAAGCGCACATGGCATGAAGCACAAGGACTGGCTTAAGGATCCCGGTTCGAGCCCCCAGCTCCTACCTTCGGGGGGGTCGCTTCATGGGTGGTGAAGCAAGTCTGCAGGTGTCCGTCTTTCTCTCCCCCGTCTCCCCTCCTCTCTCGAACAACAGCAATGACAACATAAAAATTAACTACAACACGGGTGGCAACAAAATGGGAAAAATGACCTCTAGGAGCAGTGGATTTGTAGTGCAGGCACTGAGCCCCAGCAATAATCCTGGAGGCAAAAAAGAAAAGAAAAGAAAAGAAAAGAAAAGAAAAGGAAAGGAAAGAAAAGAAAAGAAAGGTAACTACAGGATAGCTTCACTCATGTGTGGAGTGCAAGCAATTAAAGCAAACACACTTGTAAAAAATTATAATAATAACCAAACTGTCTCTTAGACTTTAAAAAAAACCATAGTGGTCATCAGAGGGACGGGTAGGATGGAGGTGGGAGTCACTGGGATGTTGATGGTGGATACAGTGACTCATGCTCACACATGTGTAGGTATGAAGCTATGCCCCTTTAAATCTTATAAATCAGTATTATATATGCACATTACATATTATGTGCACACACACACAGAGACTATATTTTTTTTAGTTAGATTTAAGGAGAAGGGATGGTTTGTGGACATAGCAAAGACTCTCAGAGGAAAGCTTCCTGCTTCTTTCCTTGGTACTATCAGCCAGAAATGTCCTGGTCAAATATTTTTCAGTTTTTCCAACGAGTTCCGTGGAGCTCCTTGAAGCCATGTGAAATACAACTTGAAAAGGCTTCTCAATGAATATAAATACAGAAGCTATTCTTACAAGAGCTTCACAGGGAGAGGTCAGAGGCAGGCATGGGAAAGAGACAGCCTCCTGCTGGCTGAGCGTTCCCTCTCCCCAACCCAGCTTCGCACAGGCGACTGTTTGTTCAGGTCTAGATCCCTCCTAACCCTGAGCACAGATCAGATCCGACTTTTACATACACAGACAAAGCTGGGCTCCAGAGAGGACTGGACATCTGTAGAACTTGACATTCAAGCCTCTGGCGAGATGTCAACATTCTGGAGAGCACTCTAAATGTTTTGCTTTGAGAGCTGATGCAGCCCTTCCCACTGGTCAGTGTGAGCAGCCCGGGCAGACAGCACAATCAATTTCCCTCCACATCAGATGCGGTGCTCTGCTGCTGATTCCATCTTGCCCACAGACCCTGGAAGAGACTGGAGAAGACCGGTGAGTACCGAAGTCCCAGCCTATGCACAGGACAGAGCTGGAAGGATTCTTGCTGTGCTTTCCCTTTCCCTGGTTAGTGGATGGACTGACAAGGGACAGATTTACAAGTGACAACTGCCTTCTCCAACTTCAAAGACTATACCCATCAGAGCAATCAGCTCTCCCTGCAAGTAGTTTTCTTCTTAATTGAATGAAGGAAAAATGTCTTCTGGGGGCTCATGTGCTTGGCTGTAGGTTATTTGTTGATCTCTCTATTTTTAAGTGTATAGGATTATTGCTTGCACAGTGTAAGTCAAACTGATGCATCTGCGGGTAGCGAATCAATGTGTGAATGAAGGAAAAAATTGCCCATATGGCTGGGTGGCAGGTTAATTCTCAGAGTAAAGGCAGTCCAGCACCAGAAGCGCAGCGCCAGGGGAAGGAAAAGGCAGGCTTGCTTTCCGATCACAGGAGGCCGCAGCCCCACTAAGGCTGAGACCAAATATACAATGCTTCATGCAGAGTCACATGTTGTGAAATACCAAATGCCTGGGTGACTGATGTGGATTTAATGGTCAGTCATAATTATTTCCCAGGAGGCGGAAGAGAGACAGGACTTGAGTAAGCCTCACAGCTGCTAACTAGAGTTTTATTATATGTCCTTGATCCTTAACTTCGAAAGAATAGCATCTCATATTCATTGTGTTTGTACTTTTAATTTGCACAATTTTACTTGGACTTTTAAAAAACAGTATTTTTAGTATTTATTTATTTGATAGGATAATGAGACACCTGCAGCATTGTTTCACCACTTATGAAGCTTCCTACCTGCAGGTGGGGACTGGGGGCTTGAACCTGGGTCCTTATGCATGATAATGTGTGTGTTCAACTGGGTGAGCCACCATCCAGCCCCTCATTTAACTTTTAATTGTGGCTAGAATAATGAGAATGATTCATGGAGCTTATTCTGTTGCCAGAGCTTTTAGAAAGTGCATGGTAAGTTCCATAAAATCCAGATTAACAAAGATTCTAAAGATGGCGGGGGGGAGGTGGTGGCTCACTGGGTTAAAAAGTGCATACACTACAGTGTGCAAGGACCCAGCTTCAAGCCCCTGGTCCTCACCTGGAGGCAGAAAGTGTCATAAGTGAAGCAGAGCTGCAGGTGTTTTTGTCTCTCTCTCTCTCCCCCTCAATTTCTCTATCTCTATCCAGAAATAAATTAATTAATTTAATTAAATATGTAATTAGGGCCTTGAATCTACTTAAGCTTATTTCTCAATCAAAAAGAAAAATGTCAGAGGAGGGTAGATAGCATAATGGTTATGCAAACAGACTCTCATGCCTGAGGCTGCAAAGTCCCAGGTTCAAACCCCCCGCACCACCATAAGCCAGAGCTGAACAGTGGTCTGGGTAAAAAATTAAAATAAATAAAGAAACAAACAAATAAATAAAAAGGAAAATGTCTAAAGAGTTCCATTTCCAGAAGTTGGAAGAAGCCAAAAGGAGGGCAGTGCTGGAGGGTAATTTATCAACCACAGGCACCTGCCCCTTCTACCACCGAGTTTTTCAGTAACTGAATTTAGTAGAACCTTTTTCAAAACTGTAACTCTTCTCAACAAATAGCTCTCCAACTGGGGGGACGGCAGCCTCTTCAATCCTCTCAACCAATTTATACCTACCAACTTCCTTGCCAGTTTTCCCTACCTGAATTAAGCATCCACAGGAAAAACTATATCCAGCTAGACAGATACAGAGATATGCAGGATCAGACAGACAGACAGATCTCATATTCCGCAGCATGAAAACAGACTATAGTTGAACTCCTCTGCGTGCCTTCAATTCTGCCCGGCAGCCCCGTGCATCGAGGGGAAGACACAATAATGCTTCAACACCAAACACCAAATGGCTGTGGGGGATTAACACACCTGGGCCCTGGCTGGCTCAACAGGTTGAGCTTGCTTTGGAAAGGCTTGCCAGGATCTGGGCTGGCCAGCCTCTGGTCATGATCCGCTTGATACAACTGCACAGCTTTCCCTAATCATTCACATCCGAGTATAATTTTGCTAGCAACAACTGGGAGTGTTGGGATTAATTCGGTGAGACTGTAATTTCTGTAGGTAAACAAAGATCAACTATTAGCAGATTTTTTTATGACACAGCCTAACAAGAAGAAAAGTCAATTATTATCAAAGGGGAACCCCCAAAAGTCAATCAATGAGTAAGGAGAATACTGATATTAACTTTATTTTGTTTTAATTTCATTTCTGTCACCAGGGTTATAGCTGGGGCTTGGACCTGTAGGATCACTTCATCAATCAGTGGCTGGCTTGCTTCTCTCTCTCTCTTTCTCTCTCTCTCCCCACCCCCTTCATAGCAACAGAGAGAAATAGGAAGAGAAAGAGAGACAGAGACACCTATATTATAGCATTGCTTCACCACTCATCAAGCTCCACCCCATGTCCCTCATCCTCCAGGTGGGGACCAAGGACTTGAACCTGGATCCTTGCGAATGATAATGTGTTTGCTCTACATGAAGCAACAATCCCCACCCCCATGGCCCGCAATAACATTTTCATATGATAGCCCCAAAAGAGTTTTAATTGACAATTCCAAAAACTAAAGTCAAGGGTCTGTTCCTATGTTTTTAAAACCTTTGCACAGATAATGCCATCTAATAAACGGGGTGTAGCCAAAAGCCAAATTACCCTGGCAGAGACCCTCTGTTATTGGCTGGGTTTTACTCAGTGGGACAAAGGGATTCAGATAAATCCAGTAACCAAAGAGAGCATAACTAAAATGAGAAAAGGGAAAGGGAAAGGGAAAAGGGGGAAGAAGCTTACAGGAAAGGCATCTGAATTCCAATTCAGTGCCCTGCCCCACTCTCTCTCACCTCTGAACTAAGATGAATGATTACATTGAGTGGTGGAGTCTCCAGAACTATAAGAGGAGGTGCATGAGTGCAAGGGGATGGCCTGCCCCTTGGGAGCAGGGCAGTGGCACACTCAGCTAAGCACACATATCACCATGTACAAAGACCCAGGTTCAAGTCCCCCTCCCCACCTGCAGAGGGTACAATTCACAAGCAGTGAAGCAGGTCTGCTGGTGCCCTTCTCTCTCCCTATCTCCTCCTCCTTCCTCAGCTTCTCTTTCCTGTTAAATAAAGGAGAAAAGAAAGAAAAAAAAAAAAAAAAGGAAAAAGTGACCACTAGGATCAGTGGATTCTGATTCATAGTGCTGGCAGTGATAACCCTGGAAGCAAAAAGAAACAAAGAAAAAAAGAGTGGTCTGTCCCTGGCAACTCCCACCTTGTGCAAAATGGTCAGTACTGTGGACCAACTAGGGGTGTCCTCACATTAGGGGTGGATTTCCCTAGGGGCAAGAGTCTGTATTTTGTAGAGGCAGGTCTAATGAATCCTGAGTTAACTTTTTTTTTTTTTTTGGGGGGGAGGACAGTAGGAGAGAGAAAAGAGGCAGAGAATCAAGGCATCACTGTGGTACAAGTGGTGGCGGAGACTGAACTCAGGACCTCACACAAGTGAGTCCTTCACTTTACCACTGAGCCAGCCACCCAATCAACCACCTGTTTTTGTCTCTTGACTCTTTCACAGTCTTCTGCCCCCTCACCTCTAAGAACTCATGAAAAAGCTATCTATCTCCCCCACCCCACCCCCCCAAAAAAACCCTGCCTACATAAGCAGTTACTCAACAAAGAGGAGCACCCTCCCTCTCTCCCCATGCTAACAGCTCAGCTGGTTGGAGGGGACAGCGGCATGAGCACAATCCCCTGATGATTTTCTTTGAAAACAAGGCAGAAAACAAATCGTGAAAGAAGGGGAAACGAATTCTCCTCATTTATCTATCATTCCAGCAGAAAACAGGGCATCAAGCCAGCTCACAAGTAGTGAGCCTACCCCTGTCCACAAATGTCCACCATCAGTGACCCTCTTGAGAGCCTGAAGCCTGGGGTTCAGCCGGTGCTGAGCCTAGCCTGTGCTGGTGGGGGCCCCATGCAGAAAGGTGGGAGAGGAAGACAAGAGTGCTGTCATCTGTTAAGTTTATATGCTAGGTGCTAACAGATAATCTCCCCAAAAAGTCAGGAGGAGAATGAAGTGAAAGTTATCTGGCCTATAGACATTATGACAACAGGGGCCAGGCAGTGGTGCACTGGGTTACGTGCACGTGTCACTATGCACAAGGACCTGGGCTCAAGCCCTCGGCCTCCACCTGCTGTGGGGGGTGGGGGGTGGGGTGAAGTGGTGAAGCAGTGCCACAGGTGTCTCTGTTTCTCTCTTTCTGTCTCTATTCCCCCCTTCCCTTTCAATTTCTGTTCTATCAAATAAAGCTCAAAATAGGTCTTTTTTTAAAAAAAAAAAAAAAAGTTCCAACAACAAATGTTCAGAAAGCTCTTCTGTAATCCATAATTTGGTATTTGCAAACAATAGCGTGCGTGGATAGCAAGCATAGAAGTCTGTAAACTGACCCCAAGAAATCTTATTGGACAGTTACAGTTAAAATTTATTTTAGCCAGCAGTTCCTCAGCTTATGCTTTCAAGAGCCCTTTCAGTGTTGAAAGCAAAGAAGCCCACAGATGTAGTTTGTGTACGGAACATGCATAGCAAAACTTACTAAGTCAGAAAAGAATAAATCTGTGAAATGTGTAAAATATTAATTTAAAAAAATTTATCTTTATTGTTGGGTAAATAACAGCCAGAAATTGACGGGGGTGGGGGGAAGAAAGAGAGAGAGACCTGCAGCCCTGCTTCACCACTCATGCAGCTTCCCCCTGCAGATGGGCGCCAGGGGCTCAAACACAGGTCCTTGCACCTTGCAACATATGCACTCAACCAGGTGTGCCACCACCCGCCCCCAAAAATATTTATTTCTAACAAGGCTAAAATAACAGCGCATGTCAGCAAATTTCTGACGAGCAGAGAAATAGGTGGAAAGAAGCCACAACACTGAAGCTTCCTGCAATGCAGCGGCGGCCGGGTCTGAGCCTGGCCCACGCACAGGGCAGAGCCTTATCCAAGTGAACTGTTTTGCCGGCCCTATCTACTTTTTTTTTTTTTAAATCTCTCTGGACTAAGGCAGATTCTAATATCCATTTCCACATCCAACCGGTTCTAAATCGCTCTGTTAGTTAACATATAGTGGAGAAAATCCATTCTTACATAAATATATCATCACAGAAGGAAGGGGTATTTTTATAAACTATAAACCATGCTAGAAGTGCTAGTTTCTTGGTTCCTATGGGGAACCTAAAATCTGCCAGTGAATGTTTTCTGTTATATTAAAATTCACAAGCCTTATCTGTTTGGGGGTTTTTCTTTTTCAGTAAATCTTTAGCCCTTACTATTCCCCCTCTCTTCCAAGCCTTCATTTGGATGTCATTGCTCTGGGCATACTTTTCAGACACAGAGATAGAGGGAGAAAGGAAAGAGTCCACATACCAAAGCTTCTTCCAGTGTGCGAGGTCTCGGCCTTGAACCCAGGTCCTACTCATGACTAATCTACCAGTCCCCAATACTGACTTTCTTCCTTCGTTCCTTCTTTTCTCCCTCTCCCTCTCCCTCCCCCCCCCTTTCCCTCCAGGGTTACTGCTGGGGCTTGGTGTCTGCACTATGAATCCACTGCTCCTGGAAGCCATTTTTCCCATTTTGTTACCTTTGTTGTTGTTGGATAGGACAGAGAGAAATGGAGAGAGGACGGAAAGACAGAGAGGGGGAGAGAGAGATGTTGGTATGCATGAGACCCCTTCTGTTTCATTTGGTTTAAATCCCCCCTGCTTAACACTGTTCTATTTACATAACCACTGTTAACAAGCTCCACCCTCCCTCCAGGGCATTGGTGGTTCAGTGATAGGATTCTCGCCTGCTCCGCCCCCTCCTTGTCACACCCTGATCCCTTCTTTGTCACACTCTGATTTTCACCAGTCACTTTTCTCTCCACCCTCTCTATGTCACATCCTGTTTCCACCCTACTTGGCAAGTATATATAAAGACAGCATTGTGAGTTTTAGAGTACTTTAGTTTAGCTTAGCTCGGCTTAGATTGTGCTGCGTCCTGCACGAATAAAGAGATACTGCGTACAGCTCAACCATGAGTCCCTGGTCGTCTGTTACCCGCCCGTGAAGCCAGCCCAGTGAAAACAACATAGCCCGTCGAAAACGACATATGGCGCCCAAGAGACACCTGCAGACCTGCTTCACTGCTTGTGAAGCAACCCCCTGCAGGTGGGAAGCTGGGGGCTCAAACCAGGATCCTTATTCTGGTCCTTGCACTTTGTGCCGTGTGTGCTAACCCTCTGCGCTACCACCCGGCCCCCCAGTACGGACTTTCTAACATAAGATTACAAGTCATCGGCTATCTGGAGAAAATATTCATGCAGAACTTTCAAGTACAGAAACTGTTCATTACATACTATCAAAAAAAAATCATATTATCATGGACTTTGATCTTAAGCTAACATACTGGACAGCTGTCAAGCTCACAGGGCCAGACTCAGGTTTCCTTGTTTTGTTATCGTACCGGTGTGTGGTTGTACTGTCCGTCGGCAGTGACTCTAGGGTAGCTGGGAGTGTGGCCTTGATTTGCAGTAACAGCAGATTTGTCTTAAGGAGCACCACGGATTTTCTACTATTTACTGCAAATTACTATTTCTACTATTACTGCAAATGCTAGCGGGAAGAAAGTAACATGCTGGCATTGGTTCAGACATTGCCATGTGTGAGGACAAGGATGCAGGTTCATGAGCACTGAAGCAAAGCTGTGGGTCTCTTCTCTCCACCCCACCCCCACCCCTAGGCTCTCACCCTCTATCAAAGAAAAAGAAACAAAAAGGGAGGGCAGACTGCAAAGAGCAGTAGAGTCCTGCAAGCACTAAGCCCCGGCAATAACCCAGTGGGGTGAGGTGAGGAGAAAAGCAGCAGGTTTCCAGCCCAGTCTGGCGTCAAGGACCCCAAGATGCCACAGAGCACATTGTGAGGTGTGTTGTTTTAGACTTTGTGAAGGGGGACGTTGCTTATGACACAAACAGTAGTCGTGTTAACAGAGAGAATTATCTGACGATATTAAAGCTGGTAGGTTTTATCAAATTAAGCCTTTAATAGTGCTTTAGCAAGTTATAACCTAGGAAATGCTAGGCGATACCCACAGCAGGTCTCAACAATAAAATAATTTGGGAAAATTTAATTAAAAAAAAAAAAGAAAGAAAACATGAGCAAAAAGGATGACAATACGCTTCAGAAGTAGTCAATTATCAAAACATCAAGAAATACCCGTGGGGGTAGATAGCACAATGGTTAGGTAAAGAGACTCTCATGCCCGAGGCTCCAAAGTCCCAGGTTCAACCCCCAGCACTACCATAAGCCAGAGCTGAGCGGTGCGCTGGTAAAACTATGCCCGTGTCACCAGTAAAGATGGCAACAAGCACCTGCTGCGTGGCCCGTGGGGGAGGTTATGCGAGTCCACAGCAGCGAGTCCATGGCAGCGAGTCCACGGCGGCAGGCTCAAGCTTTTAACTGTCTTGCTCCACTGCAGCACAAATATCTGTACTTGCGAGGACTCCGGCTACCTTACCCAAAGCACCAAAACCCCCACCTAGCCTCCTCCACAGGCTCCACCTCTGGACACACAAACACACCTGCACTTTTCCCACAAGTTAGCGTGCTTGCTGGCACTTTTGCCATTGCAGGGGGGACAAATTCTTACCACAGGTGCAAGGTCATACAGTTGAGGCAAGGTCCCTGCTGCCTATCAGGAGAAAACTCGCCTTTCCTGGCTGAGGCATTTGGAAGCAGGACCTATGAGAAGCCAGATTCCACTGAGCTTATGAGTGCCAGCACTCAGAATCAATCACTCCCAGCCAGCAGCTAGCAGGAGGGCAGGAAGTCAAAGGCAGAGCACGCAGGTCTGAGACAATAGTCTTTGAGGGCTCAGTAGAGGTGCCTCCCATCAGAGATGCTCTGGTTACTACACCTTGGGAACTTGCTCAAGCCACTAGGCTACCTTCACTTGATTCCTACCAGTACATGATTTTCTTGGGAGCCTGGCAGTGGCATACAAAGAAAGAAAGAAAGAAAGAAAGGAAGAAAGAAAGAAAGAAGGGAGGGAGGGAGGGAGGGAGGGAGGGAGGGAGAAGACAGAGGATAAATGGCTACTGGGAGTGGCTGATTCATTTTGAAGGCACCAGAGGTAGTAACACCAGTGCCAACTAGGGAGGGAGGGAGGACAAAAAGGACAGGACAGGATTTTCTCCAAGTCAGCTATCAGAAATCTCCACAGAATCGAACACAAGCCACTTGCTGGATTGGATGCCAACCCCAAGTTCTCACCCAGTATTTAATAGTGTAACACCTAGTATTTAATAGTGTAACAGACAAACTATTAAATACTAAATAGATTTCATTAAAAGGCGCGTTTCCTAGTGGTCATGAGTTTAGAATGAGAATCAACCGTTCAGTTCTATAAGCTGCTGACTGCAACATCTGGGACAGTTCAGTCAAGCTCTCAGTTTCCTTGGTGGTCAGTGGGATTCCTTCTGTTGTATAAGGATTACTTGAGGATTTTATAATGTATCGCTTGCATTCACTCATTTTTAAATTGCATGTAGTCGCACTGGGTGACACTTTACCCCATAACCTCTGCCATGGACAGTGCTTCCAGGAGCGCTTTGTGCATCTCTTTCTAGCCCGGCTTTTGGAAGTGGTGCCTAGGGCATATGTGGGGACTCATCAAGCAAATACTCAGCCAGGGAGGAAGGGAATGCTCATCTTTTTAGACCTTTCTATAGTCCCTTTCCTAAAGTGATGAACTTTAAAAATCTAAAGCTAACCAGAGCATTTGTAAAAGTCCTGGAAGACAGACAGACAGACAGACAGACAGACAGACACACACACACACACACACACACACACACACACACACACACACACACACACAACTTTTTTTTTTAACCAGAGCACTGCTAAAGCTCTGGCTTATGGTGGTGGGGGGAGAGAGATTGAACCTGGAACTTTAGATCCTCAAGTATAAGTCTCTATGCATAACCATTATGCTATCTACCCCGCCCTATCACTTATCAGTTATCTGCCCATGGAGATTCAAAATAAAAGTATATAAGGGAAGAGAATGAGAAACACCACCCTCAGGATATACAGTTTACCTGCAGCAGAGAAAAAGGGAGGAAGGTGTCAGGCGGAGGTGATGGGTGGGCATGGGAGTAAGCTTGGAAGTTCTCTGCTGGGCGTTTTTTTTGTTGGGCTCAAGTTTCTATTCCTTAAATTCCTTTCATAATGTCAAGTATTCCACTGTATGGGGGGGGTATTTTTTAAAGTGAGTCATATCACTTGTGTCTGGGGCAAGGTGGAACCCCCAGTTTGAACAACACTGGGTCACAGCAGGGGTGACAACTCAGCTCAAGGAGGGAGCCCAGGAAAGCACAGTGGGGGGTTGGGGGTGTTACAAGCAGGCTAGGGGAGACAAGGCAGCTCAAGAATCACAGCACCAGGCCCAGGGCTCCAGAGAGCAGGGTCACCTTGGAGGTTCAGCTGCTTTGTCCCCAAGATGAAGAACCTGTCTGGAAACAGGTGGCCAAGGACTCTTTCATGGAGGAAAGCACAACTAGCCTTATGCACGCAGAGAGTCTTCTACAGTATATATTGTGTATTTTTTTTTTTTGCCTCCAGGGTTATTGCTGGGGCTCAGAGCCTGCACCATGAATCCACTGCTCCTGGAGACCATTTTCCCCCTTTTTGTTACCCTTGTTGTTGTATAGGACAGAGAAAAATGGAGAGAAGAGGGGAAGACAGAAGAGGGGAGAGAAAGACACCTGCAGACCTGCTTCACCGCCTGTGAAGTGACTCCCCCTTGCAGGTGGGGAGCCGGGGACTCGAACTGGGATCCTCATTCTGGTCCTTGTGCTTGGCGCCATGTGCGCTTAACCTGCTGCGCTACCACTCGACCCCCTTGTGTATTTCTAAGTGTCTTCTAGCAAAAAGCACAGAATATCAAACTGGCCCACTCCAGGGAAGTTTGATCATTCAGTGACTGCCAGACAGTCATGCTGAGAAGAATATTTCTTTTCTTTTTTTTTCTCTTTATTGTGCCAAATAATCCAGGAGTGAGGCGTTCAAACTGGAATAGCCAGTCCTCCAAGGACCATTTATCAAACAGGCTTGCAGCCACTTCCAGGCTGTTGTCTCCACCCGCTGAGTTTAACAAGCTGGGGGCTTTGTAACAATGGCACCTTCCACATTTTCTAGCTAGCTGGCTTCTGTGAAGGAGCGAAGCTTCCCCAGTCTGCTCTCTGCCCCTGGCCCCACCCTTTTGTCATTCCCTGTTTCTTAGGGTTTGTCTGGTTGCAACCAGGGTTATTTATCACTGAGGCTAGGTGCCAACACTATGAGGTGGCCACTCCCCCCTCCCCCCTTTTTTCCTATTTTATCTGATAGAGACAGAGAGAAACTGAGAAGGGAGGGCAGCTAGAGAGGGAGAGAGACACAGAGATACCTACAGCCCTGCTTCACTACTTGTGAAGCGTCTCCCCTGCAGGTATAGAGAAGGGGCTTGAACCCAGGTCCCTGTGTATGATAAGGTGTGCCAACACTCACACACCCCCACCCCCGCATCCATGTTTATAAAATCACACCCAAATCCAAATCCTGATTTTGGTTTTTCATATTTCCATTATAATTCTTACTGTGACCCAAAAAAAACTGTCCAATGTATAAGCGCCTTCCAGTCAGCTCCGGGTGCTTTTCACTTTGCCTTTTTTAACATTTCCCCATCGATCTTTCTTGCTTTCCACCCACAAGGTGTCTCAACTTCTCAACTGACCCTTGTACTTTCTCTGTGCCTAACTGGAAGCCAGTCATCTCCACTACCACCCCCACCCACCCACCCCACTCCCCCCAGCTGGCTGCTCCCTTTTACAGGAAAGTGATAGGAGGAAGCTGAGCTGACTTACACTGGGAATGGCCCTGACTTCTCGGGGTTCCCACTTTTGCTGCTGAAGGATGGAGAAGGCTCAAGGGAGTGCGTGGTCAGCAGGGTGGCATGCCTTTTGACTACAGCCTTAGACTTCTGCTTTATTAAGGAATTTCCACATTGAGACCTTGAAGGGTAAGACTAGCTTCTAGAGGGAGAGGGCTATCAAAGGCACAACACAGGGGCCAATGACACAGCTCGCCTGGGAGGGTGCCTGCTCTGAGATGCCCCCCCAGGAGCCTTGTTGCTGTGCTGTCTCTGTCTCAATCTCTATCTCTCTGACTGAAGCAGTCAGTCTACAGCAGTGAAGTCTCAGCAACGGGGGTGGGGGGAGGAAAGCAGTAACATATAGAGAAAGGCTAGAGGAAAAAGCCAGTGTGGACTGCATTAGAAAAGCAGAAAAGGGGGCCAGGTGGTGGTGCACCTGGTTAAGTGCACACATCACAGTGTGCAAGGACCCAGGTTCAAGCCCCTGGTCCCCACCTGCAGGGGGAAAGCTTCACAAGTGGTGGATCAGGGCTGCAGGTCTCTCTCTGATTCTCTCCCTCTCTACTCTCCCTCCACTCTCAATTTCTCTAAAACCAAAACTGGGCCGAGTGAAAGAAAATCATGAGTCTGAAACTGCATTTCATGCTGAAAATGGAAAGAAGTACTTGCTATTATCAATTTAAACACACACACACACACACACACACACACACAATATGAAGCAGCAATAACTCCCGTGGGGCAAAGCAATTCTTTACATTCTTTTCCTTGCAATGTACTTGGGTGGCTCGTGGTAATTCACCAGAAAACCACAAACAGAATTACCTGCAGAAGAGTATGGGCCTTCACAAAGGGATCCCAGCCTGTGGGCCCAGGTCTCATAAGAAGATCTTGTAATTTTTAGGGACTCTAAGCATCTGCTTTAAGCTGCATGTAAAGGTACCTTTCACATTTTTAAGTCTGACCCATTTGCAAATGAATCTAGTTGTTTGTGGCTACATGCTGTGCTTTAAAAGTATATTTTTCTTTTCTTTTCTTTTTTTTTTTTAACGAACCCCTAAGTCATTGTCATAATGTGTTTTACTCAAGTTAAAGCTGACTGATTCCACTCTCAAGTAGGAAGCACACATACCTGCGGGAGGAGATACGCAAGAATCTACTCCGTGCAGGATCCCTGCGCACACACAGGGTGCTGAGGGGCTCGGCCATCCTTAACCCTGAACCAATGTACTGGAGGTTGACTTCAGGCTCAACAGTCAAAGCTGCAGCTTGCAGCAGCTTTCCTCAGGAATGCAAATCTGCTCCCTTTCCTTGCTGCCAGGTATCACCCACGAAAGTCCTCAGCCCAGGGTCCAGAGCTCTGTGCACAGCATAGGGAACCGAGAGCTACAAACAGTATCCCAGTGAGGCCCACGGAGGCCGGAGGCCAGAGGTTCCTTTCCCTGCCTGGCCCCAGGGAGTAAACAGAGGCAAGTATTGTGAAAACAAAGCTGCAGAACAGACTGGCTAGAAGGTCAGGAGCCCCACTGGGGGGATTTAGCTCCAGATAAAGACTGGAACCAGTTCCTTGACTCTGGAGCCAGGACAGCTGCATAGCTGTGTACCACTCTCCCCAAAGACTTGAGTTTGTGGAGAAAGTAGAGAAACAGCCTGACAATGGGCTTGACCTGGGTTCCCTATGCTGGGGTGCCACTTCCTGGGGCTAGAAGCAGCCAGGTCTTTCCCCTCTTGTGCAAGTGCCCTTGGGCCAGATGCCAAAGAGCGTTCTAGGAAGAGTCCACTGTATCTCCCCAGAGCCCTGCTGCCCTCCTGAGCAGAAGGATATCAACTTAGGACACTTGTGGAGAATCAGGGAAAAGTGTGGGGACCTGGTCGGGGGAGTTCTGGCAGCCTGAGTCCCCTGTGATTCTGTTTCCACCAGTTGAGCCACTCGCTGGCTCCCTCAACTGCCTGTGCTTCCTCTGAGTCACCCCCTGCCAGGCACCAGGTACCAGTTTTAGGAGAAAGGGAAGCCCTGAGGTAGCGCCTTCTCCCTTCTGTTAGAGAAAATAGAAAATAGAAAGTGAAACGCAGACACAGCCGCACAGAAACTGAGCTACATTTCCAGCCAGGGCCCAGCACTCTGTGCTTCGAGTCATCTGATGCTCTGTCCATTTTCCCAGCAGAGCAGTGCTCAGCTCAACCCACGCCCCTGCGCACCTCAAATACTCACTGCTGGCGAGTTACCACCCGACCCGGCAAAGGTGCAGCACCAGCCAGAGTGCTTGCTGAGTCCCTTTCCTGTGTCAAATGATAACACACACAACCACCATGCAGGGCTCTCAACCCAGGAACTACTTAGAAATGTCTAGAGACATTTCTGGGCACCATAAACAACAGGGTGCTACTGGCACCTAGTGGACAGAGACAGCTAAACATTTGGCAATGTACCAGGAAGCTCACCCAGAGAGAAATGGAAGCCTCAGAAAGTCACCAGTGGTGAGGTTGAGAAGCCCTGGGCAATTCATCCTGGAGCTGGTCAGTGTGACAAAGGACTTGTGTGCCTGAGGCCCAGGATGTGATCCCCAGCACAACCACATGTGAGAGATGAGCTGTAATTGTCTTAACAAGGATCTTTTTTGTAAACCCATTCAGACTGGACAATGCTGCTCCTGGTACTCGGGTGACCCATAGTGTGGGCTCTGCAGCGCTCTGTGGCTGCTCCCCAGTAGCTCCTGACACCCCCTTGCACTCCCACAGGACATAACTGACAGAACAGAGTTCTGGAGTGAGCTAATGCCACACTTTCCTGAGAGACTGGCTCACAGACCTGCATCAGAACACTGTCCAACTGCCCTGTCTACCTTCTTTGGATGTCATAGTCATTGTAAAGACGTTTCCTCACTTGTTAAAAAAAAAGCAACAGTAATACCAGCCCAATGGGAAAGCTCACCCCCTGGCACCACATGGCAGAAATCAAGACATTCAAGACAACCAAGAAACTAACAGCTGAGAACCGGAGAGGTAATGCAGAAATGAGCTTCTGGAAACCTTTGAAAATGGTGAGAGCAATGAAGGAAGACCAGAGAGCTCATCCTGGTCTGTGGAGAAGCCAAGGCTCCCTGCCACTGGCTGTGCACAGACAGGCACAGGCCAGCAGGCTCGTGGGGAGAGCAGGCAGGGTTAGAGGTTCTGTGAGACTCAGATGGGCCAGGGGAAGGGCTTCAGAAGTCCCAGGGTGGTCAGTTACTGAGAAAAGAATCGGACTTCTATGGACTCTAGAGGCAAGCTGACCAAACCCCCTTCTAAACAGGCCAGTGGCCTAAGCAACCCTCTCTCTAAAGGGCCACAACTTTGGGGAGAATTGGAGCAAAAATCAGGGTGCAAAATGTCTAATTGATCATAGAATTAAACAAACAAAAGGCCACAAGGCTGGTAATACATATAGCCTTTGAGTCCTACTCAATCTTAAACAATATTTTTAAATACAAAAGTAATAAAGTATTTAATAACAGGAAATACTACAAAAACCTCTTTCTATATTCAACCCATCCTACTTGCCCTGGAAACCATGGGACATATCACAAATTGGCACATAAATTCAAGGAGACACCACTGGGGCAAAGGAGGTAAGGGCAGTAATACAAAAATGGCCTGCATAGAATCAGAAAATGTATAATGACTGTACATGTCTACATTATTGTTTTCTGGTTTTCCAAGAACCATCAAGAGGGCTGGGAGACATCTCACCGGTTAGTGTGCATGCCTTACAGTGTGGAGTCCCTAGGTACATGCCAGCACATGGGAGCGTTATGGTTGGCACAGGGGCAGCTTCACAGGTGGTGTAGTGGTGCTGTGGGGTCGATCCTTGGTTCCTCCCTCTCCTCCTCTCTAAAGTAATGAATGAAAAGACTAGGCCCAGCAGGGGAGACAGCATGGTGGTTATGCAAAAAGACTTTCTTGCCTGATGCTCTGTGTTCCCAGAAGATTCAATCTCTGGCACCACCATAAGCCAGAGCTGAGCCGCTGAGAGAGAGAGAGACAGAGACAGAGAGAGACACCACAAAATAGGCCAAAAGGTGCTAGTACCAAACTAGTGCTCAGTGGTGATTCTGAATATGTACAAGGCACTTGTGTCCCATCAACAGGAGGAAATATCTAGGACGCTATTTCATAACAAAGGACAGGAAGGAAAATGCTTGTTGGAACAGTGATTTGAAAGCAATGTTATTTTCCGAGTATAGTTTTCTCGGTTTAAAACACATCAGATCAACAACAAAAAAAAAAAAAAAAAAGAAGAAAAGAAAACCATAAACTAATCCTAATCCTGGCAACACCAATGTACGGACTGCCCAACATTACGTGCCAGTCATATTTAAGTAAAACTAAAAAAAATATTGCAAAGTCACTAAACTGGGACTTCCTTATGCCATCCCTAGTTCCTCCCTCTCTCCCAGGGAGTCAGCACGGTCCTTTAAGTCAAACCAGTGATTCCTGACCAGAACATAGATTTATTTTTATGTTATCCTCCGTGACTTTTTAAGAAGATTCTAGGTGGGGGCCAGGTGGTGGCACACCTGGTTGAGCACACACATCACAAGTAAGGACCCAGGTTCAATCCCCGGGCCCCCACCTATAGGGGGGGAAGCTTCACAAGTGGTGAAACAGTGCTGCGGATGTCTCTGTCTCTCCTGATCTCCCTGTCACATAGGGGGATTATCTGGGACTCTGTATAGGAAGAAGTTACATTATAAGTAGCCCTGAAAACAATGTAACTTTGGGTTTCTCCATCGTCACTGTCATCCTAGATTTCTGGTCTTTAAGAAATGTGAACAGATAGCTGGCTTTTACAGTAATGTTTCTGAAAACAGGTGATGAAGGATATCTTATATTCACCTAGAATATTCTTTTTTTTCTCGATATATTTATTTAGGATAGAGACAGAGGGGACAGGGAGATCAAGAGAGACAGAGACATCTGCAGCACTGTTTCACCACCACTTGTGAAGCAAAATATTGATAATGTGAAGGTTTTAAAAGCAGAACACCAAAACCACCAAGGTTACGATTTCCTGGCTAATGGGATCATTTTCTAGCCTCTGTAAACTGATGAACTGATATGAGCTTCTGTCTCCATGGGGGAGGGAGAAGAGAGACACAATAACTAAAAACATGCCAAGTTCAACATTTCATGTTCCTTCAAATATAAAGACCAAGCACTGTAAAACCACCACCGATGTGGATGATGAACTATCCCACAGCTACACAGGCTGATGTTCAGAAGAACACTGCGCCCATTGTCAACATTCTTCACTTAACTTGGCTCTTCATTTTCCTCCTGCCATAACCGGACTGTCAGAGAAACAAGGGCCACTTCAAAATGACAAGCACTCCCTGGACTAAAACACTTCACTGGAAGGAAATCTTGTACCAAGCGAGCAATTTTTAGAGGTAATTTAAAAAAAAAAAACACCTCTAGCATTACCAAGAGCTTTGCTGATATTGTCAAAACGTTGTGAAGGAATAATTCCTCTTCTTTGAAGGCACACAGCTGCAGTGGTGGAAAGAGGCTCGTGTATGAGAGGAAAGGAGTGATGTGTGCAATCAGGCAGAGAAGCAACAATGCACTCGGGCCACTTAAGCGTGTCATCCTAAGGTCTATCTATTTCTGGAGTGAGCGTCGCCTTATGTAACTCATACCAAATAAATTCAACCATGATGAGAGGTCTGTGGTTATCTGTAATGCCCCATAGCTTAAAAATACTTGACATGACACAATTCTGAAACTTAGATAACGCTAAGGGGCAAGTGCACCCACTGTCTGATTAGAATGAGCATTTGCTGGTGATCACCTAGCCGTGCAAACAACGGACAGACAGAAAGCAGTTCATATGCTGCTACTAAAAATTTTTCCCATTTTTTTATATTTATTTTCCCTTTTGTTGTCCTTGTTTTCTTATTGTTGTTGTAGTTGTTGTTGTTGTTGATAGTAATCGTAGTTAAGATAGGACAGAGAGAAATGGAGAGAGGAGGGGAAGACAGAGAGGAGGCGAGAAAGACAAGACACCTGCAGACCTGCTTCACTGCTTGTGTAGCGGCCCCCTCCCCCTTGCAGGTAGGGGAGCCAGGAGCTCGAATCATGATCCTTGACCAGGTCCTTTCGCTTAGTATAGTACTCTGTACACTTAACCCGGTGTGCTACCGCCCACGCCCTTAGATGTGGTTTTTGTTTTGCTCCAGGGTTATCGCTGGGGCTCTGCGTCTGCACTACAAATCCACTGCTCCTGGAGGCCATTTTTTCGTTTTGTTGCCCTTGTTGTTTATTGTTTTTGTAGTTATTATTTTTGTTGTTACTGCTGTCATTGTTGTTAGATAGGACAGAAAGAAATCGAAAGAGATGGGGAAGACAGAGAGGGGGACAGAAAGATAAGACACCTGCAGACCAGCTTCACTGTCTGTGAAGTGACCCCCTGCAGGTCAGGAGCTGGGGGCTCCAACTGGGATCCTTGCACTGGTCCTAGTGCTTTGCGCCATGCACACTTATCCTGCTGCGCTACCACCCAGCCCCAGATGTGGTTTTCTTAAGAGCAGGGGCCTCAAGCCTTGATTAAGAGATTGTATATTTATTTCACAATATTCTATGCGGCAATGTTTTGAGTATAATGTGAGGAATACTATGTTAAGAGTGACTTACCTCTCTACTGGAGCTCACAGTAGTGGAGAGACAAAACACAAAAACCGGAGAGATCAGTGTTGAGACAGAAGATAGTCACAGAAGAGCAACCAACATCCAATCTGCATGCCCCCAAGGCTTGAGAAGACAAAGTTTCCCAAAGAAGACAGATCCAGATGAGGTCCCAAGGAGAAAAATAAACTAGATAGTTAGCAAGGTAACGGAAACTTTGGAGACAAATGAAAGCTCACAGGTCTACATAATTGAAATCACAGAACAAGGTGGTAGGTTAGGACATGGAAATGCATGGTTAAGGGGTGCTAGAAGCAGGGGCCCAGCCCAAGAAGGGACTTCTGGGAACCCAGTGTTACAGAACTGTACTAAGTCTCCAAAACCCAGGGTGTCATTTCACAATAACACCACATCTCAGTCTGAACCAGGTACATTCAAGTAATCTAAACCCACAAAGGAAGTGGCTGCATTACTGGACAGTCTCCAGATGCAGTGCACAGCAGCACACTTGAAGGCATTTCTTTCTTTCTTTGCCTTCACATTGTTTGTTTGTGTGTATTTCTTAATTATCTTTATTTATTTATTTGTTGGAGACCGTCAGAAATTGAGAGGAAGAGGGAGGGAGAGAGACAGAGAAGGACAGAGAGACATCAGCAGCCCTGCCTTACCAACGCACAGTTTTCCCCCCTGCAGATGGGGACCAGGGGCTTCAACTCAGGTCCTTAAGTTCTATCACATGTGCACTCAACCAGGTGTGCCACCACCTGGCCCCTGTTTCGTGTTCTTTTTTTTAATGCACAAAAATTAAAATGAATTTTCCAGTGGGGGTTGGGAAAGAATCACAGAAAGGATCAATTTTAAAAGGTCCTCTAGGGAGTCGGGCGGTAGCTCAGTGGGTTAAGCGCATGTGGCACAAAGTGCTAGGACCAGCTTAAGGATCCTGGTTCAAGCCCCCGGCTCGGTTCGGTAGGGGAGTCACTTCGCAGGTGGTGAAGCAGGTCTGCAGGTGTCTATCTTTCTCTCCTCGCTTTGTCTTCCCCTCGTCGCTCCCTTTCTCTCTGTCCTAACAACGACAACATCAATAACAACAATAATAACTGCAACAATAAAAAACAAGCACAACAAAAGGAAATATATATATATATCCTCTAAATTCCATGTCCAAAACACAGTTACATTCAGATGTCTATACTTGTCAGACCTATTTCCAAAATCAACATAACACAGGCTTTTAAAAAATAGCCTATTTTAAAAAATTTCTATCAATAGCTTTTATCTAATTAATAAAAAGGAAACACTGACAAAACCATAGGATAAGATGGGTAAAACTCCACACAATTCCCACCACCAGCTCTCCGTATCCCATCCCTTCCCGATAGCTTTCCTATTCTTTAACCCTCTGGGAGTATGGACCCAAGGTCATTGTGTGATGCAGAAGGTGGAAGGTCTGGCTTCTGTAATTGCTTCCCCGCTATCAATAGCTCTTAAGCCAACACATATGCAAGATTTATGAGAAAAATAAACAGATTAATTATGTTAGTACAGTTTTAATACCTGCTGAGACTATAGCAAATGAATCTGTCCTGAAGATTTGCCGGGGACTGAGAGGACCTTAGAGCAATGCTGGGCCCTACATTACCTATGGTTCTCAGATGAGTTGCTTCTCTAGTTTTTCTTCCCTGCCGTTTGTCTACTTTCATCTTCCCTTTTTGAATGGACAGAAGTGAGGCGGGAGGAGGGAGAGTAGACGGAGCGTCAAACTTATAACAGAAACCTGGTGGTGCAGCCAGGGAGGCGGAGCAGCAAGGAGAAATTAGGACATGCATGCCTGGAGTCCTTGGTCTGATCTCGGACACCACATCTATCAAAGGGACGTTCGGGTTCTCATTCATGAATAATCACACTAACCTGGCAGCCTAGGAGGTGGTGCAGTGGTAGGCACTCTGGACTGACAAGCACGAGGTCCCAAGTTCTATCCTTTGGGACTTCCTCTCCCTCTATTTCTCATGAAATAAGTCTCTAATAATTAGCCTAAGGGGAGAGGGTTTCAGAAATGGGGGTGACGGTCCCTGCCTCTACCTTACAGCCTGAAGGACCCGTGGATGGGTGGTCCCTTGAGTGACAGTGTCTCGTCCTTTTCCAGGCCGTGCCCGTGGGGGTCAGCGGGAGAAGATGAATTCCACCTCAGCGGCGCCACCGGAGGACTCCTGCGCCCGCAACCTGCTCATCACGCAGCAGATCGTCCCCGTGATGTACTCCGTGATCTTCACGGTGGGGCTGCTGCTCAACGGCGTGTCCGGCTGGATCTTCTTCTACGTGCCCAGCTCCAAGAGCTTCATCGTCTATCTCAAGAACATAGTGGTGGCCGACTGCGTGATGAACCTGACCTTCCCCTTCAAGATCTTCAGCGACTCGGTCCTGGCGCCCTGGCAGCTAAACGTGTTCGTGTGCCGGGTCTCGGCGGTGCTCTTCTACGTTAACATGTACGTCAGCATCGTCTTCTTCGGGCTCATCAGCTTCGACAGGTACTACAAGATCGTCAAGCCCCTCTCGCCGTCTCTTGTGCAGTCAGTGAACTACAGCAAGCTCCTGTCGGTGTCGGTGTGGCTCCTCGTCCTCCTCCTGGCCACCCCCAACATCATCCTCACCAACCAGCCGGTCAAGAACAAGACGCACATCAAGTGCGTGGACCTCAAGAGCCCACTGGGGCGCAGGTGGCACAAAGCCTCTAGCTACATCTTCGTGGGCATCTTCTGGACGGTCTTCTTCCTGCTGATCGTCTTCTACACGGCCATCACCAGAAAAATCTTCAAGTCCCACCTCAAATCCAGGAAGAACTCCATTTTTGTCAAGAAGAAGTCGAGCCGGAACATCTTCAGCATCATGTTCGTCTTCGTGGTCTGCTTTGTGCCCTACCACGTGGCCAGGATCCCCTACACGCAGAGTCAGACGGAAGACCGGTATACCTGCCAGGCCAAGGAGACCCTGCTCTACATCAAAGAATTCACTCTGCTGCTGTCGGCCGCCAATGTCTGCCTGGACCCTGTCATCTACTTCTTCCTCTGCCAGCCATTTCGGGAGACCTTATGCAAGAAGCTTCACATCGCCTTCAGTGCACCGAACGACTCAGAGACTTCCAGAACCAGGAGGGGAAATACAACTCACGAAAGCATAGACACTCTGTGAATGCCCGCCACCTTCCAGAGCACATCAGTGTGTGCAGTGTCTCCAGGGACTGAACAAAACGAGTGAATGAGGCATGAGTTACACTAGTGATAAGCATCACCTCTGGGTACAGCCATCCAATCTAGTAGTGATAAGGAAGCGGTAAGTCTCCCTTTTGGGTCCCATCAGAGAAGGAAGAAGACACGCATTACTCAAGCTCATTTTCTTCAAAAGAGAAGGGTGACAATTACCAGCCTGGTCAACTCATGCAGCACTTTAAACAGCAACTCAAGAAAATAGGAAGCAATTAGGCAATACATGGGAGCCAGCTTCCTTCTCTAAGCACAAGAGTTAGGTCAGCAAGTTATGAGAGTTCCCCCCCCCCGCCCCCAACAAGGTCATTAAAACTCAACTCAGAAGCAGGCAGAGTTTATGGCTAGAGGCCTATTTTGTGATGAAGTTTAAGTGTTCTGCTATATATATAAAAAAAAAAAAGGATAAGCAGACAAGAAATCACCAAAAAGAAAACTACTGATCTATCTCATGCATTTCAAGGGAAATCTGGCACAAGCTAAATAGTTTGCAGAAAGAAAGAAAGAAAGAAAGAAAGAAAGAAAGAAAGAAAGAAAGAAAGAAAGAAAGAGAAAGAAAGGGGAGGGAGGGAGGGAGGAAGGAAAGAAGGGAGGGAGGGAGGGAGGGAGGAAGGAATGGAGGAAGGAAGGTTATCCTAATCCCATTTTGAAGATGATCTAAAGATACATTTGCGTGATATGAAGACTTGCTACGCCACTTCAAGGGCTTGGCTTTCTGGTGCTGAGTATTCCTAAGCGGACTCTACAGAGGGAAGCTGGGTGTGGGCACACAACTCTCCCTGTTCAAATGGTAAGAGGAAAAAAATAAGGGAACATGTACAAGTACATGTGTACAAACACACACACACACACACACACACGTCACCACCACCAGGCTAGCAACATAACTTATTCTCTGGGGGCTAGAGGAGGTACAGTTTTCTTAGAAAGCAAATGAACTTGACTAAACAAAAATATGTAGGGTTAAGGAAACCTCAAAATTATAGTGACAAGTGAGGAACCACACAGAAAATAAAACTTTCTGGAAAAAAAGCTGAACTAATATGTGGAGATACGTAATGTGGTTGATGGCTATCAAAACTGATTTTTCTTCTCTGCTACTAGGAGCCTAGAAGACATTCAGTCCAAGCTGTACAATTTTCTCATTTCTTTAAGTCATGCTTAACTATGTGCACACATTATATGTACATGTATATGTATACATTTCATGATTTACGGTATGTGTACTAATAAAAATTATTTTTAATATTCTCAGCTTTTCTTAGTAAGCTGTGAGAAAAAATTAGCAGATTTCTTCATAGTCAGGACTCTCTGTAACTAGCTCGATTACACTTACTGAGAGAAGGCAGGCAGGGAATGCAAGAATTCTACTTGCTGCTGCTGTTTCAAGCACTCTGAGACCTCCTCTGACTTTTGAGGGAGCTCAGAAAACACACCTTAAGCTGAGCAAGAGCTGGAAAGGGGCTCAGGCACTGCACCTGCCTCCTGCCTCAGGCTGGACCCTGTGGCTCAACTCTGGGCCAAGTGTCCTTTCTCAAAAACGACCAAGTCGTCTCAAAGCAGCTAGTGAGCCTGGGAAAACAAGCCTGCTCTCTGTGTGGTCAAGGATGAAGGAAGGCTTCTGTGCTAGTTCGGCACTATCGCCACTCTACCCAGAACAAACACGTAACCGCTGGTGCTTCTGCGGCCCCCACTGGGGTCCTAGAGGACGGCAAAGCACTTAAGTCACACAGATCACTTCCGTTGCTTCCAGGTCAGTATGAGAAAGGCACCATTTTCAAGAAGGAGCGTGCACTGTAGGAGAGGACACTGTGAAGCCTGAACAGTGACTGGGGAGCTACAACCTTCAGGTTACAGAGAGACAACAGAACAAAATGCTGGGGCTGGAGGTAGAGCTCACCAGGTAGGGCGCCTGCCTTACTATGCACATGGCCCAGGTTTGAGTCCTGGCAGCACCACATGTTTGAGCTCTGATGCTGTGGTGTCTGTCCTTTCTGAAAGAGAACACAGCCTGGAGGCGGTGAAAGGGTGCGCATGTGAAGTCCCAGCCCATACACAAATAAAGTGGCAGAGTACTGGCATCGTGAATTAATGTGGAGATCATGTCTTGCCCTGTGAAGCGCCCAGGTTTGAACCTCCCGTGGAGGACGGTTCAGTGCTCTCTCACTCTGAAATACTGGCCTAGACTGGTAAAGACCTGGTAAAAGCAAAAAGAAAAGAATGCGGGAGGGGAGTCAGGGAGGTGTGTGGGAAAACTGAAGGGTCAGACTGTGAGCTGAAGGTCGGGGTCTCTCCAGGACAGATCCAGACCACCCAGCCCAAGGCTTCCCCCTGCTTCCTGTATCAAATTCCAATTTGGAACTGTGGGGAGCAGCAATTGAAACACATCTCTGGTGAAGATAGGACTTATCAGATTCTGAAATTCCTTATCTAGTGGCTACTCTGCAACACCTAGAATGCAGAGATCTATTAGGATGATGCTCAAAAGTGCATCTTGACTGTGTCTAACTCCCCTCTTTAATGAGAATCCTTGTGTCTCCTTTCACTGCACTGAGATGCTGTGTGGGAACAAAATTGATTCGATTATACACACACACACACACACACACACCCCTGAAGAACTTATAAAACAAGTCATTTGAGATGAGAAGAATCAAGGTAGCAAAGATTATTATAATAAAAAAAGATCACACAGGAAATATGCCCACTTCGCTATCAGAACCCCATGGGATCTATTAGCAAGCACCATCACCAGCTCCGCTCTTGTTTGCCTCTTCTCTCCTTGGCCTCTTTTCCCAGCAGTCAAAGAAAAGCTCTTCTACCTGGAAACTCACTGTTCCCTGCTCTTGTCCCAACACTATCCCAGAGCCCAGCTGTTCTCCAACAGCAGGGCACCTGGATGACCACAACAGCCAGGCACCATGCCCGAATCCACTGCTTGTAGGCTGGGAGGGGTTGTGACCAAGGTGCCAAAGTCCCTGATATATGAAGAAATTCTTGGGGAATGGAGCATGCTGTGAAGACATAGTGTCTATGAGTGCTTCTCTCATTCTGCTACCATAAAAGGAGAGCAGAACAGCTTGTTACCACTTGAAACAAACATCACAAAGGCAGCTGAGGAAATGGTCGGACCCAGCCCGGGCTCCATCCACTCAGCCCCTCCCTCGGTTAACCCAGGTCCACAACTAGGAAATAAATTCTGTTCACTGCAGGAGAGGAGTTTCAGTTGTACTTTTTTTTTTTTTTTTTTTTGGTCAACTCCAAATGAGAAAGACACACTGGTTTCATCTGAAAGACTAATGTACAAACTCTAGAAAACACCACTTTGTGAGCTTTGCTTTGTCTGGAGGAAGGTGGGGGTAATGTATAAGCCATTAGTTCTGCCAGCCCTTACCTGATTCTGGAGAAGGGGAAAAAAAAATAGTTAATGATAGAGTATCTGTAATATCAAGAGGTAGGAGCATAAGGGCTGGGGAGATAAGACACCACATTAGAGAACAGGACTTACAAGCCTGGAGGCCCCAAGATCACTAGATGCTAGAGTTGAGTACTGTTCTTGTCTTGCTGCCTCTCTCACACATAAAAACAATTTTTAGAAAAGAGCTCAAAAATTTCAAAACAAACAGACCATCCCTCCCTGCCCCCAACCCCCTGAAAACAACATGGGATTTCCTTTTCAGTAAACAGTGCTGTCAAGCTATGAGTGTTTATGGTGGGGAGAAGAGATACAATGTGGTCATCAACAGTGAAAGCCACGACTTCCTTTGGGTCACCTGTCCCCCCTATGCTGGCTGCACTTCACGGCAGGACACGCCCCCTGCCCCAATAATTTTTTTTTTAAACAAACATAGCTTGCCTTTCCTCTGGGCCATCTTTCAAAATACTTTGATCGTTTTACACCACGAAATGATTAAGTGTTGTGTTGCTTTACTTGCAGTAAATTCTCATAACCTGTATCCACAGATGAGCTACAGAAAAAGACGCAATTCATTCCACAAGACAAGGTGCTCTCAAAGCAGTTCCAGGCTCTTCAGGGGACAGGAAGTGCTGGCAACTCCACTCCTATCTGAGGAGATAAGCATGGGGCAGGTGGGATAAATACCGAATGGTCACAACTATGACAGACAGAAAATATTTTCAGTAGTAAAAGCTTATGGGACTCCATGATTTGTTAAAAATATGTTTTTGTCAGTGAGAGGGACTGGAAACTGGAGCACCACTCTGGCCACAGTGATGGAACTTGGGAGCTCGTCCACTGTACCAGCTCTCGGGCCACATTCTGAAGGTACTTGCTTAATCCTGTGTTTTTTCTGACAGCCATGGTGAAGGTCTCCATCCAACCCCTCTGCCCACTTCCCTTCAAGTTCGGGGACGACATATCAGCTTGCTGTTCTCTTCTCAGCCTGTAGGTGTCACCAGCTCTAATTCACACAAATAGTCAACCCACATAGTCAACGACTGCCACCTCTCCAGATTCAAAGGAGGTCTCGAAACTTTACATCAGGCTCAACCTGACGCTGTTGACTGGCTAGGGAAGAAGGGCAAACGCTAGAAGAAGAAATTCACACACATCTGCCTCAGACTAGGCCCAGAGTGAGCAGACTTCCCCTCCCCTCCCTAACCCATGTCACCTGTGCATGACAGTCCTGGGGCTTGTTTTCTTCTTGTTCCACTCCCTACTGACTCTCAGAGTCTATTCTCCATATTACTCAACGCAGTGTTCTGATAGTCCCTTTAATAACCTCCAGGAGTCTGTACACAGAATTTGTACTGTACTTTTTTTCAAGCTTTTGTTTATGATCTACTTTAAAATACAAGCCTTCGGGGCTGCGGAGATAGCAGAATAGAGATGCAAAAAGACTCTCATTCCTGAGGCATCAAGGTCCCAGGTTCAAGCCCTGTACCACCATAAGCCAGATATGAACAGTGCTCTGGTAAAATAAATATAAACAAAATACTAGCCTTCGGAAGGAGTACCAACGTGCTCTGATAATTTACTGACTGAAATAATAAGCTTCAATTGCTTATAAATGAAAAGTCAATTTCAAGTTCACTTACCTTGTTAATAATAACATGTTGCTGTAAAAAAAAAAAAAATGCCAGTACCTCTTCTATTTGTTTTTCCCTCCCTCCTTCCTCTTGACTATCTTCTCTCTGGCTCTATCCTTATATCCCCCCAAAAAATGGTCACTGCGGAGTTGTGCAGGGACCTAACCCTGGTGCAATATATTTTTTTAATGAATGTTTATTTCTCTATCTATATTTGGACCCTCATTGTGTGGGCAGCAACCATCTCCTCACTTGTCCACTTTCTCCCGACTCTCACACTTCACTGTGGCAGGCTCACTGGGGATGCTGAACCAGAAGCATCATGTTCCCATCTTCTCCTCCCACAGTCTGAGCATTGCTTCCTCATCAAAGTCTCTCAGCACCCAGAACTCAGCTCAACCCTTTCCTCCCACAGATCCTTCTGCTCAGTCTCCAGCACCCAGTCTCTGACAGTCCCCAAACATACACCCTGCTGGTCGCTCGCTTCTCAGGTGACTTTGCACTGAGGTGGTGGTGAGGGTGGCCTGGGCCACCAGGCAGTCAGAGCCCTAAGTGTGTGTTCCCCAGTGCCGTTCCTGCCAACCCTGCCTCTCCACCTGTACACTTCAACCATCTATGGATTTCAACGTCTTCTCAGTCAGAGCTGAGAGGCACCTGCAGTCAGTCAGTATCTGTTGCCTCATGAGCAGTGAAGTGGTGCTGAAGATGTCTGTCTGTCCGCTCTCACGCCAGTTCTCTCTGTCTCTATTATTGTTGTCGTCATCATCATCGAAAAGGGTAAATGGCCACTTGGAGTAGCATCTACGTCATGCTGGTACTGAGTGCCAGTGATAACTCTGGTGGCAAATAAATAATTCTACGAACAAATGAATGAATCACTTTTTAAAATGACACTTCCACGGTTTGGTATTTATGTTCAGTAAAACTGAAAGCGTGATTTCATGTGATATGTGGGTGGGAGGATTGATGACATAGGTATCTCAACCCACAGGCTGTAAGACGCTGTGGCTTCATTTTATCTTTTGTATTTTACACAGCCAAAACATCCATGAAAGTAGTGAATTAAGTCATATTTCGTAATATTTCATATTTCATAGTCGTGACTGACTAAGGCAAGGAGGGAATAACCTCCCCTCATTCTTCTCACATGGGCTTCACAAGTACTAGGTTAGTCATGGCGTATGATTCCCTAAGAACACTAAGAAAATGCACTCTGAAAAACTACCGTCTTTAGTGAATGGGGGGAAAAGTGAGTTGTGGAAATTTTTCTTTTAAAAGTGAGTTCCAAGAGAGGTTTATTTCCTATTTTGGAGTCTTCTTCTGCCTTGCTGCTTATTATCTTGGAAAGGCTACACCACAAATTACATGTGAAAAATGGAGAGGAACCCCAGCATATCCGAGACCAGTGAAGCAGCAAGCATATCTAGACTCTGACTGGGTTGTCTGTCAACTTTCTCAGCAGTTTAAAAAAAAATAAATTAGTGACTGGAAAAAATAAGAGTGGGATTATGGGAACTCTGTGCTATCTTTGTAATTATTCTGTAAGGTAACTGATTCTAAAATAGGTTTACATTAAAAGTGGCTCCATTATATTTTTTTTGGGGGGGGGACTACCCAAAATAAGTTTAGGACATGAGCTCATGTTCTCTCTCTCTCTCTCTCTCTCTCTCTCTCTCTCTCTCTCTGTGTCCCTAAGACTGGGGGAGCAGCTCAGTCCAGAGTGCATCTTCTCATGGGAGAGCTACTGGCTTCAATTCCTCGCATATAAGGAATTTTTGTTTTGGTAAAGACTATGCCTATACAAGAAAAGGATCTTAACAAAATGAGTCGATGGTACAGCTGAGGTAGCAACTTTCTGCTGCTTCCTCCACCATGCTGGCCTCCTTCCAGGCGCTCACTAAGCATGTGCTCAGTCAGAAGCAGAGGAACGGTTATTTACTGCACAGATCCCTTTACACATAACCAACTTTTTTGAGAAAGAGATGTCCCAATCCATTATACTGTTAGGGTCAGACTGACAGGAGTTCATGGCAGGTCTGTTCTCCTAAGTCAGATGAACAGCTGCAATGGATGTTTGAATGGTGGGCACAATATGGTATTTTGAACAAGTGTGCATACACAGAGAAAAAAAGATAAAAGCATATGAACCAAGAGTAGTAACTGTCTTTCTGCATAACAAATTTTCTCCTCTACCTCAATTTCCAGGTATTTCTACAATGAGCCGAAGAGAGAATAAGGGAATTAAAACTATATAAAACCTAACAGGCTGGGGCCCAGACAGCAGCACTCTGGCTTAAGCGCACATAGTACGAAGCACAAGGATCCCAGTTCAATTGAGCCCCCGGCTCCCCACCTGCAGGAGGGTCACTTCTCAAGTGGTGAAACAGGTCTGCAGGTGTCTATCTTTCTCTCTCTCTCCCATCTCCCCTTCCTCTCTTGATTTCTCTCTGTCCTATCCAACAATAGCAATAACAACAACGATGATAAAACAATGGTAACAATAACAACAACAAGACCACAAAATGGTGGTACACGTGGCTCCCAGGAGCAGTGGATTCGTGGTGCAGGCCCTGAGCCCCAGCAATGACCCTGGAGGCAAAAAAAAAAAAATTTAACAGACTAATGCTGGACAAATCTTTTTGTTAATTAGGTATCTCAGCAGGTTCTGAAATACAATAGTATTTTAACTTACAACTTTGAAAAGTTGATGTGTGCTTGTGCCAGATAAATTTTGCCTAAACACCTAATATCTTTAGCCCACAACCCCTCATCATAGCACAGAAAAACTGATGTCCTTTAAAATCATGACACAAAATACACCTAAGCATGTAAAGGTAGGTTCTCTCACTGACCAAATAAAAGGCTCCCTATGAAAGAGGAAACAAATCTGAATTGCTTGAGAAAGCATACCCAGCCTCGACTTCTAACAGATTCCTCTCTCTACTGTCACTGGTCACCTCTGTCATCAGGAACAACATAATGGGCCCCTTTGTGGGCCCCTATAGGACCCTGCCCTCAATGTGGATCAACAATGGTAGGAACTGTTCCGTTCTCTGAAGGGAGGTTGAACAACATACTCTACCTACAACCCGAGGAAGACGGGTCCTGCAATTAGTGCAGCCTGGAATGTTCCTAGCCATGACCACATTATGTGAGCTCAGACCTACAGGGATGCAGAGGTTACACAGGCTCCAGTGCTGAATATGGGCCTCAGATCAAATTGATGGGTGTATAGTTAACAATATTTATATACTTTTCCCATAATTGGGAGCTACTCTCTTCCCTATTCCAGCCTTCTAGTCCTATTTCCAACTCTGACACCATGTTCCCAGACAGTTCCTTTGGCCCACCTGCATGGTAACTGTCAGGCTCAGGCAAAAATTAGTAAAGTCATGGGCCCCTTAGAATATACCTAAAATAGACTTCCTAGCTTCTTCCAACATGAAGACCCCCAAATCTCAGCTGCTATATTCTTGCCTTTAGGTTCCTGATTATTTACCAATTTGTTTTGCTTTATATCTTAATGCTTTTTCAGTCACCAGGTACCAGATGCTACCATGAAGCCAACCTGCCTTCCCTGGGCAGACCACCCCAGCAATGTGTCCTGAAGCCCCACATTCCCAGGGCCCTGCCCCACTAGAAAAAGAGAGAAACAGGCTGGGAGTATGGGTCGACCTGCCAACGCCCGTGTCCAGCAGGGATGCAATTACAGAAGCCACACCTTCCACCTTCTACAACCCACAATGTTCCTGGGTCCATAATCCCAGAGGGATAAAGAATAGGAAAGCTATCAGGGGAGAGGATGAGATACAGAGCTCTGGTGGTGGGAACTGTGTGGAATTGTACCTCTCTTATCCTATGGTCTTGTCAATACTTGCATTTTATAAACAATTTTTTTAAAAGAGTGTCGAAAGAAGGAAGGAAAGAAAGAAAAAGAAAGAAAAGAAAGGATACCCAAAATCAAAATGAGTTCCTCTACATGACCATCACACAGTTAAACTCTGCAAACCACAACTTCATCTACGTCAAACATTTCAAAAACCACACAAAAAGGAAAGAAAATTTTGAGACCTGCAGTGGGGTGGTTTCTGCTATCATCAGTCCAACAGCTAGCTCACTTTTCTTGGGAGACAAGCAGCACCAAGCCAGCCAAGGCTCAAAACTCTATCCCCAGGTAAGACTTTTGAATACTTAGTATGTTCAGATGTCTTTCCATAGGAGGGAAATCTATGATCTTTATTGTCTAAACCATGTAAACTAGAAATGTCAGTGTTTAGTTAAGATTGCTGTGTGAGAGGGTACTGATTAATTACTAAACTCAAAACAGACTCTCACTGTCAACTCCATGATCATTCTCTTTTACTGATACCATCTTCCCCCCCCCCGCAAAAAAAAAAAAAAAAAAGATGAATTCTCACAAGTCTGAATGCTTCTATGTATATATAACTAACTGTTCACTAACTCAGCTTTATAACAGATAAAGGCCATGCTGTCTTCACAACAGGACACAGTGAGTCTTAGAATGACTTGCCCTTATATTATAATGTGTGATTTCCAGCAAATTCCATTTAAAAATTAATCAAATGAGCTTACTGTTGATTACTTTTCTAAACACTGGATATTCTAGTGAAACGAGAGAGAACCTGAAATCTCTTGAATTTCTCAGGCACTTTAAGAGTATCTCAAGACTTACACAGGCTAACTAACTGGTTTTGTTTTTTTCATTTAATGTGTGGTGGTGGAGCTCAGAGAACACTGCACTAAGATGACTGTTGTTTATGTTAGGAGAGGGAAAGAACGAGCAAGATGAGAGCACCACCGCTATAGGTCAGTTTCATCTCTAATCAACAAGATCAAAAAGTCTTTGTATATGTGTGTAACTGTGGACTCGGCCACACACCATTTTACCATTTGGGGGGGGTTACTTTTGCAATCAGACAGAGACAGAATGACAAAGGGAAAGAAGATACCAGACCACCTCTCATGCAGTACTGGGAGGCTCAAACATATGCACATCAATTCAGCCACCCTGCCATACCTGGTGAGCTATCTCCCCAACTGAAAAAATCAAAGTTTCTAAATGAAAAGACTTGTTTTTCCAATGCAATCTAGACTGAGGATAACTGGCTGGGGGAGGGGGGAGAATAGGACACACACAGACTGCGAGCTATGACACTGATTCCTGAGCACTACTGAATAAAGTGTGTGTGGAATAATGTTTAAATAAATTACTCACAAGTGGTACACGTGATCAGTTCTGGTTAGATAGAAAATTAATTAACCAAGGCAAATCACTCCACTGATTTTCTTTACCTTATATATAAGTATAAAATGAGACTTGATCATTGTGCAGGCAATGGGAGCACATACAGAAACATATTCTTAGGTCACCGTTATTGTATCACAGCAGAAATACAAGAGCACAAGCTTATGCCTTAGTAGTTTTTTTTTAATTAAAAAAAAAAAGTGGGGAGAAATGAGGAATGGTGACAGAGTATCACATTACACTCACACTAGCTCTGAACCCAGAGGGGAAAAAGAGGTTTCGGTGTACCAAAGTGCAAATAAATGATTCCTGGAAAAAAAAAGTCGCAGCAGGTCAGGGAAACCTAGAGTGAGGCTCCAGGCCTGATGAGCTTCCCCCAGGATCTCTGGGCAGGGCAGACTTTGAGCACAGGAAGCATGAAGACAGAGTTGAGAAATTCATTAACGCACTTAGATCGCCACAGCCAGCTAACAAACTAAGAATCCTGAGAACACCAAGCGTCAGACCTGGTCTCCTCAACTGGACTGAAGTTGGGGTGGAGATGTCACTACTGCCTCCCTCCAACCTTAGTACCCTGTGTGTCCCCAGATTTATCACAATCAAAAGCACACAAGCAGGAATAGAACATAGAACAAAGAGAAAGCTCACCAGTCCAAAGTAGAGTGCTGGGGTTTTAGACACTAGATTTAGACACGAGGACGTGCAGGTGACTCTATTTAGTGAAGTAAGGATGTAAAAGACAACTACTGACAGTCTTTGCTCTTGTGTGTGATATGGGGATTGAAACACAGGGACTTGCGCAAAGCAGCATCAGTAGTCGCCAAACTGTAAGAGACTGAGAAATATGACAGTTATCACTTGGGGAAGTGAAGTCACACATGGAAAAATCGAAGAACTACTAAGCACACTGCCAGAAAAGAAAAAATGTTATGCATGTACAAACTATTGTATTTACTGTTGAATGTAAAACATTAATTCCCCAATAAAGAAATTTAAAAACAAAAGAATGCTGCAAAACTGTCACTGAGGTCAGTACCAGTGGCAATACTTGACACAAAGAGAAAAGCGGGAGACACATGTATCTCTGACGGACCTCTGCTTTGTCAATCCACCCTCGTACAGTCTCACCCAAAACAGACACAATGGATCTCTAAATAATTAAAACAATTATGATCTACAAAGAGTGAGGGAAAAACAATTTCAGTGGGAGAAAATTCAAGAGAATGGGTTTTTGCTATACATACTATTCAGACTTTTTTTTTTAAAAAAAGTGTCATTTAGCAATTGTACTCTCCTGCTGACACACAAAAATCATCATCTTCTAGTTGTTTAAAATAAGAGAAATTTGTTTAACACACAGGAGGATGCACAACCCAAGTAGAACCCCTGAGCCTGAGGATTTTTTTAAAAAAATATTTATTTATTTATTCCCTTTTGTTACCCTTGTTTTTCATTGCTGTTTTAGTTATTATTGTTGTCGTCGGTGTGGAATAGGACAAATAAAAATGGAGAGAGGGGAAGACAGAGAGGGGAAGAAAAAGAGAGACACCTGCAGACAAGCTTCACCGCCTGTGAAGCACTCCCCTGCAGGTGGAGAGCCGGGGGCTCAAACCAAGATCCTTAAGCCGGACCTCGCGCTTTATGCCACGTGTGCTTAACCTATTGCGCTACTGCTCAACTCTCTGAGCTCGAGGATTTGAATGTATGTGGATAAAGGGAGTTGATGAAACTCCATCGTTAAACCTGGACTCAGGAAGCACCTGAAGATCAGATCTGGGGGAATGTGACCTGGTTCATGAGTTTCATCACCATGTTTTCAATGTATCTTAACATGCTATGATTGCCAGAAAACCCACAATGAAAAGGAGGGAGGGACGGAAGCAGGAAGGTAGGTTGGTTGGTTGTTTTGATAGTAATATAAATAGCCTTCCCTCTGAGAATTTTGTTAACACCGGTCATACATTTCTTAGGAAGCCTTTAATACACTGGACACATTTTCTCAAAGACTGGCACGTAAACTTAAGGCACTGACCCACAGAAATAAAATGCAAACTATAACGGAATTCATTTTGAAAAGTAGGAATGAACAGAAGAAACACTGTATTAGCATGGCTCAGCTAACATTTTAAAAAGTATCAAACTGACCAACAATGAGCTATCTTAGCACTGTAGTATTTATATGAAGTAGCAAAAAACTGTGCTGCTTGGACCAATTTCATAACATGCTGCACTATTTGCACTGGC
The DNA here is from genome assembly GCF_950295315.1 of Erinaceus europaeus. Lineage (NCBI taxonomy): Eukaryota > Metazoa > Chordata > Mammalia > Eulipotyphla > Erinaceidae > Erinaceus > Erinaceus europaeus. The sequence continues at coordinate 21,685,650 of NC_080170.1, forward strand.
CACCTTTCAATTGCTCAGTCCCCACCGGTGGCTACAGTCTCCATGTTGAACAGACTAGATCGTTTTCCTCTGGCATGAAAGCAGAACCATGAAAGGAGAAGTAGCAAGCATTCAGTCACCAGAGATCCTAATCCTTCAACCGTTGCTGCTAGAATGAGAGATGACAGGGGATTTTGTGAAAGTGTTCTAGCAGGTAAAAGGTACGCTTTTAAAAAATGTATGGTTGGTTTTTGTCAAGTCTTCCACCACTCTGCCCTTTCTTCCTCAGTCTTTAAATGTTCCTAGGATGAACCTTGATTTTGCAGAGACAAAAAAAAAAAAAAAAAAAAAAAAAAGGCAGGAAGCCTCACAAACTCTTTAGGCTCAGCCACAACCAAACCGAACCATTCTACCCCTAGTTTCCTCTCACCATTTCTCAGAATTTCTGTTCACTTATCTCCCTCTGCAAACTAACTCTCCACTCAACTGGCAACAGAAGAGCTAGCGAGCAGAATGAACACAGCGTAATGTCAGAAATACGCTCTTGTCTCTAGACACAAGCCAGTGTGGCATCTCCTAAAACCAGACTCGGGAAAGTCCAGCCTTTTCACTGAAACTTAAGATTTTCCACCAGGTCATACTCACTAGTAAGTTCACCAATAAATTTTGGCTGGAAGAATTAAAAGATTGTGGTATTATAAATGCAACTACTAAACCACCACCACCCAAAAAAAAAAAAAAAATCAAATTCTTGTGTCTGGGGGAAGTGGTCAGCGGTAGAGCATAGTATTTGCACGCATGGGACCCCAAGTTCGATTCCAGCTCTACATATTAACAGAGGTGTTCAGGTCTCCTAATAACATAAGTAGACTTTTCAAAAGGAAAATAATTTTGGAAAGGGAAAAGAAATCTTTTACATAGGTCCCAATTTTAATTACTAACCTGCCCCCTCCTTTTTTTTTTTTTTTTACAGGTTACTTGGGACTTCTTAATTGAGATACTCTTCCTAACCCATAAGATGGCAAATATGTCTCTCTCCTGCCCGATCTACAGAGACATGGAGCCTTTCCCGTATTTCTTTTACCTAGTTTTCCTCGTTGGGATTATCGGCAGTTGCTTTGCAGCCTGGGATTTCTCCCAGAAAAACAGGGACACCAGGTGCATGAGCATATACTTAGTCAATCTGCTCACAGCTGACTTCCTGCTCACGCTGGCCCTGCCAGTCAAGATCGTGGTGGACCTGGGCGTGGCGCCCTGGAGGCTGAGGATCTTCCACTGTCAGGTCACGGCCTGCCTCATCTACATTAATATGTACTTGTCCATCATCTTCCTGGCGTTTGTCAGCCTGGATCGCTGTCTCCAGCTGATGCACAGCTACAAGGTTTACCGGATACAAGAACCCGGCTTTGCCAAGATGCTATCGACCGTTGTGTGGCTGATGGTCCTCCTCATCATGGTGCCCAACATGGTGCTCCCCATCAGAGACGTCAATGAGAAGCCCAACGTGGGCTGCATGGAGTTCAAAAGGGAGCTCGGGAGAAACTGGCATTTGCTCACAAACTTCATATGCACTGCGATCTTTCTCAATTTCTCAGCCATCATTTTGATATCCAACTTCCTTGTGGCTCGACAACTCTACCGGAACAAGGACAATGACAACTATCTGTTCGTGAGGAGGACGCTTGTCACCATACTCTTAGTGACTGCCGGCTACATTGTCTGCTTTGTGCCCTATCACATTGTCCGCATCCCATACACGCTCAGCCAGGTCCAGGTGGTCACCTCCGACTGCCCCACCAGGATTTCCCTCTTCAAAGCCAAGGAGGCCACGCTCCTCCTGTCTGTGTCCAACCTGTGCTTTGACCCCTTTCTGTACTATCATCTCTCAAAGGCATTCAGCACCACAGTCACTGAGACTTTCACTCACGAGAAGACCAGAGCTCAGAAAGAAAAGCTGAGTTGTGAAAATGATGTGTAAAGTCTGGACTGTCCATACTGTTGCTTTCTGTCTTGCTGGACAAAGCACAAAACTACTGGGCAAGAGAAAGAGAGAACCAAGGGTCGGCAAAAGAGTTTACATGGATAGTGAACCTGCTTTGCCCTGTGTGTGACTCAGGTCTAAGCAAGGCCCCCATCACAATGGTGAAAACGTTGGTGCTGTGGTATGTGGTATGTTTCCCTCTCCTCTGTCTGTCTGGGAAAAAAAAAAAAGAAAAACTAGCCCTGAATATTGAACCCCAAAAAATGAAAAAGAAAGAAAAAGGAAGAGAGATGCTAAGTCAAAAATACAGACACAGTGAGCAATTGTGGTCTGGCTGACCCAGAAATTCTATTTCTACGTGCAGGCCACACCACCTACCTGTGGCTAAGAATGAATCTTAACCAAAATATTTGCAACCCCTGCCCCCCCCAAAAAAAGATGAAAAAGTCATGTTGGACCTTTATAAAACTGTCATATCCTGGAAGCCCAAAGGATGCCTACAACATAGGCACAGAGATATTCATTTAAATACATGGAACTAACTTCTTGATAGAATATGCAAAACAGTCTCTATGAAGTGCCAGAATGCCCTTCAGCAACACGATTTAAGGCTCTTTAGGTCAAAGAGAAGGAAAAAAAAGCTTTTTTTTTTCCAGGAAACCACTTGTGTGACTAATTTTTAATCCCTAATTTCAAAGACAACATACTCCAGTTTTGTTTTGTTTTTAAGCATTCAGTCACTTTCTAACTTAATAACTAAAAACTTATTTCTATAAAAAAAAAGGCCTATCAATGTGTGGATAGGTTTAAATGTAACATATAAGTAAATGCTCCTCTTTTATCTGTAAGTTACAAATAAACCCTTTCCTGCTATTAGGAATGACAGATCCAGTGATTTCTTATCTCCTGTAGAAACAGGAAACAGATGCTATAACATTTCTCATCATTAGAAGTTAAGTTGTAGTAACTACTTAAACCACCGTTTGGAATTAAAAGCTCATATAAAAAGATACAGAACAGTGAAATAAAAATTGAACAACAGGGAGTCGGGCTGTAGCGCAGCGGGTTAAGCGCTGTTGGTGGTGCAAAGCACAAGGACCGGCATAAGGATCCCAGTTCGAACCCCGGCTCCCCACCTGCAGGGGAGTCGCTTCACAGGCGGTGAAGCAGGTCTGCAGGTGTCTGTCTTTCTCTCCTTCTCTCTGTCTTTCCCTCCTCTCTCCATTTCTCTCTGTCCTATCCAACAATGACGACAACAACAATAATAACGACAACAATAAAACAAGGGCAACAAAAGGGAATAAATAAAATAAATAAATAAATTTAAAAAAAAATTGAACAACAAAAAAAAGAAGCTCTGTATTTAAAAATAAAACAAAATAAACAGTAACACTGGCCAAATGATTTTTTTACAATATTTATTTATTCCCTTTTGCTGCCCTTGTTGTTTTACCATTGTAGTTATTACTGATGTCATTGTTGTTGGATACGGCAGAGAGAAATGGAGAGAGGAGGGGAAGACAGAGAGGGGGAGAGTTTAAAAAGCATAGGTGAGGCCTCGAAGACTGCCATTCCGATAATCCGAAATTGTCATTCCGAAAAGCCCCTATTAGGACAATTAGCAATGCCCTTGTGTCAGCCACACTGATCAAGAAATGGTGCTCATGGAAACTGCAGAAACAAATTTAACTTTAATCTCACTTTCAATTCTAGACTGAAGTGACTTCTAGACCTTGATTTCAAGACAACTCCTGTCTAGTTTCAAATACCCCAATCCTTGAGTTTGCAGACGATGGGGGGGGGGGGGGAGACACAAAAACTGCTGGCTGCGACATTTTAGCTAGGCAGTACTGGACAGATTCCAGCCCAAGGTCAAAGCAGAAGGCCCCTCTTCATCTGAGACATGACACAACGCCCACAGCAGAGCCTGTGTTCACTGTGTTCTGGGGAAACGTCTCACTGATGCTTGTCAGTCGTGTAATTCCCATATTCTGCAGCCTCACACAACACACAGGAAACCAGCTTCTTCTAACTGTCTTGGTTATTTCCCTTTAGTCCTCTCTCTTCCTGGCCTGAACTCACAAGGAACATCCCTACTCTGTCCGGTCTCAAGTGCACTGTCCCGAGATTCCTACAGAGGGAGTGAGGGTGCGGCCCAGAGGCCTGTCAACAGCAGTACAGAGAAGCCTGTGGGTGAGGGGTTGCGATGCTCACCAACCGGGTGAGGGTACACAGAACCTCAAGCAGTTTCAACCACTTCTAACATTTTGCCGTACGTGCTGCATTTCCCCACTTCATGTTCTCCTTTTCATTTTACATCTCCTTTTCAACTTGGAGTAGTTTCAGGTTCATGGACAAAAGGACAGAGATGAAAGGGAGTTGCCAGGTATCCTTCACCCACAGGCCCTGTGTGAATGCCTCCCATCAACGTTATTCATCTGTGGAAGCTGGGCAGCTAACACTGGGGCATCACAAGGAACGATGCTCCGGGCTTTGCCCATCCCGCCCCCACTCCCCGCCATGGCGGCTTCTGACTTAGTATTAAAACAAATCCCAAACATGATGACAGTTCATCCACAGGTTCTTCTGGATAAATCTCAAAATTACAAGGCCCACGGTCACACTTTTTGCTGCCAATAATCAACTGAGATCCTTCCACTGGTTGAAGATGAGTGATACCTAACAACTGGAAAATGTTGATCTAGTCAATGATGGACAAGAAAGAATTTTGGCAACACCCCCTACCCACCAAAAAAAAAAAAAAAATTTCTTCATGGTAATAAAAAAAAACACACTGGTGTAGTAACTTTGAAAGTCAATTCAGAAGATATTCCAAAATAGAAAAAGCAGAAAACCTTAAGACAATGTTTAGTCTGCAGATCAAAGTGTATCTAAATAGCCCAGGAAATCACATAATATACCTTATGATTATATTTTCCTAATAACAATGATAATTATATTCAGTAAAGAGCAGACTGATTCAAGTTATAATTTCAAGGAAGAAATTAGTGAATCTAAGAGTAAAGACACTGAGGACTCTGTCCCAGTTTTCACTGCTATCACCGTAAACTACTCTACAACAAAGCACATGACCCATTGGGACTCCAGCATACATGTCATGGCAGACAGAGCTCACGAACTACTCAGTTCCTAATCTCAGCAGGTTATATCTGAGTCTCACATCTCATCTCCCCTATGAACCGCCATCTAACTTCTCAGTCGGACCTCCTCTCTGCAGTAAGTATTCTTTGAAAAGAGGCTGTATGCTAAACCAGGAATTCACATGGTTCATCTTCCAGTGGGCACTTGGCTTTTTACGCCAATTATTAAATTTGTTGGAGAGCTTGTCATTTTACAGATAGCTTTCTCCTACCCCATTTCATCTTTCCTATGCCCTTAAAGTCTTACTCCTTTGCATAATGTCAAAAGTACCACCAGTACAGCGCAATAACATTCATGCAATAAGTAATGTTCAAACTGAAGCAAGAAAGCATCATTCGCAGTGAGGCAACAGTGACAAAACAACGGTGCAGAAATTCCTATCCAATCCAGCCAGCCAGCTGCGTCACATCACTGCCTATACTGCACGATCAGACTTTATGACGAAAGAACACAAAACTCACCTGCTCTCAGATGTGCCACCCAAGCTGGCAGCTGAACCACCGACAGGTAAAAGTCCAGCAAGGGAACGGTGGGGTGTGCCCTGCTGAGGCTGTGACTTACCAGGGGGATAGGAAAATGCGTGGCGTACTGCAGGTGGCGCAGGAGGTCGTAATTCGATGGGAAAATCAACTCCCGCGTTCTTTCTCTCTTCAGCAGCTTCTCCCCATTGACTGACATCCTTCTGCCCAGGGGAGGGTTGGCATTCTCACAGGGCTCTCCAGGCATGGGAGAAAAGATCTAAGTCATGTAAAACAAATGGTGGAGGTTGTAAATGAACGGGAGCCAGAACGCAACACAGCCCTACATCGAACTCGCCAGACACCCAGTACCTTCTCCTCCTCGTTTAACCACTGAGCAAGATGTCTGAACCGATGCTCTTCATCACCACAAACATCCTATTCGGGTCACCAGGCATCTGTCTACAACAGCCCCATAGGAAAGATGAGAAAATGACAGCCACATGCATGAGCCCAGTGACAATCCCCCAAGGACCAGTCAAGTTTCAGGAGGAAGGGACCATCCCTCCAGGGGCTGCCCTTCCTACAAAGGCAATGATGAATTCAACTGACGCTTATTTAAATGATAACGGTAATGATAAAGTGAGCACAAAGGTCTGAGTCTGTACTCCACTTACGTCACTTCGTCGAGAGTTACACACTGAGTGAGGTCTGCGAGGAAGGACACTCGGTAACAAAGTGGAGCTAAAGCAGACAGACATAGGGCCAGAGGTTTGCCCCAGAGATGTCCCCAGGCTGGATACCCAACACCACCAATAGCCAGAGTTGAGTGGTGGGCTGGTAGCAGACAGTCTAAGCATTCCAGCACTTGGAAAGCTGCAGTTTAGAAGGTGAATGCAGGACTGGGCACTGGTGCACCTGGTTGAATGCATATGTTACCATGTGCAAGGACCAGAGTCAAGACCCCAGTCTCCACCTGTGTATGGGGGGGAGGGGACACTTCAAGAGCGGCAAGAGCAGGTCTTCAGGCGTCTCTCTCTCTTTCCCTATTTTCCCCTCCTCTGGTGAATTCTATTTCTAGCCAATAAATAAGTAAATAACTGAAAATGAATGCATGCACAGCGATCAGCACAGGCAGCAGCTCAACGTGAGCGTCTCAAACAAGCGACAAGACAGTGAGCCGAGAGGACAGGAAGACAGGCGTGTCATGATGTGCAAAGGAGGCAATGGGGCCCCACACGAGGATGAGCTGGAAGACGACAACTGCATGAGATGAGTACTGACTGGTGCCCGGGGGTGGCATGTGGTCGGGTGGCACTGTGTCACAGCTGCACATGCCATTCCAGTACACTGGGGGAGCAACGGAAGTCGGAGGCAAGCAGGGGGCAGAGCGGGCAGGGAGGAGGGGTGAACAGTCAAGAAGAAATCGAAGGCTGAACCTACTGGAAATTCCGAACCAAAGTCAGTTTTAAAGTCACTCTTGTCTACTTCATCAAAAATGTGCGTGGCGGCTGAGTCGACACCCATATGCGCCATGAGCGCCTGCTCCTGGTGATTACCAGAGAAAGAAACGCTCACCGTCAGCAGTTGCAGGTCATGCGTAACTGACGCTAAAACATGACAGTGACATTCTTTTTAATCATTGCAGGTATTATCCCCTACTCCTTGTCTTTCTTTTTTTGTTGTTCCCCCTTCCCAAGATTTAAGATATACATTGCTTTGCAAATTCACTTTCTCTGACCTCAGCTAGACAGTTTACCTTCCTTTGATATTTTAAAAGAGGGAAGCACAGCAACCTGCTGGTAACAGAGATGCTCATCTTTCAGCTCTCCCTAATCACATGCTCGCGTTTCCTAAGAAAAATGGAAGAGTGTACCTAAGGTATATGATAGCTTGTCAAAGACTAGAAAAGAAAAGGCAGGAACAGGTAAAATTTACTTTTAGCACTTTACACCTTCTACTGTGAGTAAACAAAGTATTTTCACTGGAGAAACTGTTTGGAAATCTTTGCACCATTTGGTCACCAAGTTATAACCATTCATAGTGAAAGTACAAACTGTGGTCCTCTTAGTACAATTTTAGTGTCTGCTTTTAAAGTACAGTCAGTTTTTAAAATACCGCAGCACATGCTTAAGCTCTCACAGAACCATCAGGAGATCTTGTTCCATCCAGAGAATCTGTCACAGTCTCTCACTGTTTCCTGCTATTTCCCATTATAGCTTTCATGCTTTCAGCCTTGAATTTTTCTGTAACTATATGGAACGATGTCCAAACTTTCAAACTTGGCAGAAAGCTATGAAGTCACGCTCACATTTTACATTAAGTTCTGGAAGAGAACAGTTCTGAGATATTTGAAGAAAATATTAAATGTTGAACCAATTCAAATGAAAATGCTATGTTGGGACTAAAAACATTCCTTCCATTATATATATGTGGGAAAGAAGCTGGGGGCCGGGCGGTGACACACCAGGTTAAGTGCAAAGGACCCATGAAGAACAAGGACCCACGTGAGGATCCCGGTTCAAGACCCCGGCTCCCCACCTGCGGGGGGGGGGGGGAGAGTCACATCACAAGTGGTGCAAGTAGGTGTCTGTCTTCCCCTCCCCTCCCAACCCTCTCAAATTCTGTTGTATCAAAAAAAAAAAAAAATAGTTACAGGAGGAGTGTTTTCATAGTGAGGCACCAAGCCCCAGTGATAACCCTGAAGGGGGGGGAGGGAGAGAGGGAGAGAAGAAAGAGGGAGAGAGAGAGACAGAGAGAGGAAGAGAGAAAGAGAGAGAGACAGAGAGGGAGAGGGAGAGGGAGAGGGAGAGGGAGAGGGAGAGGGAGAGGGAGAGGGAGAGGGAGAGGGAGAGGGAGAGGGAGAGGGAGAGGGAGAGGGAGAGGGAGAGGGAGAGGGAGAGGGAGAGGGAGAGGTGATTGAAGGTGCAAATGCTGTGTGGGAGGGGGCAGATAATCCTTTGTGAGGAATGTAGTTGTGAGGCCAGGCAGTGGTGTGGCTGGTTAAGTGCACCATGTGCAAGGACCCCAGGTAGCAAGCTCCCCATTCCCACCTGCAGAGGGGAAGCTTCACCAGCTGCGGCAAGTACTGCGAATGTCTCTCTGTCTCTCTCCCTGTCTTTCCCTCCTGCTCTTAATTTCTCTTTGTCCTGTCAAATAAAGAAAAAATAAAGATCCTACAGTTCTGTCAATGTCTCCTTTCTTAAATAAAAAAAAAGAAATTGTAAAAAAAAAAACACACACACATTTAAATATACTACAGTTAATTTTTGATACACACCCAAGCATTGCTACTATTATTTTATAAATATTTGAATGAATTATAAAAAAAAAAAAGAAAGAAAGAAAAGAAAGAAATAAAAAAGAGATTTTAAACGAGGGAAAAAATGGCCACCAGGAGCTGTGGCTTCGTCATGCAGGGAGGGAGCCCCAGAGATAACCCTGATGGCAATAAGATAAAAATAAAATATTAAAAAAAGAAGGAAGAAAACAGAAAATTCAGCTGGAGTATAGAGCTAAAACAACACAAGTATTGAGGTCCAACTTTAAAGACAAAATGGTAACTAGAAATAAATGAAATTAGAACTGGTAAGATAACATAATGACTTTGGAAAGGACTGTCATGCCTGAGGCTTTGAGGTCCCAGGTTCTGCCGCCAATACCACCATAGGCCAGGGCTGAGCAGTGCTCTGGGCTCTCTCTGCCTCTCTCTCTTTTCTCTATGCATCTCTCTCCCACTAAAATAAAATAAACAAAATTTTTAAAATGCGATGTATAAAATTAGCAGCACATAATTCCAACCCAAGGAAAAATTTTATGACCAGTCAGTCCTTCATTTAATAGTTTTAGTTAGCACATACAAAAGAATTCCCAGAAGATAATGTGCAAGACCTAAACTACAGTTCAAGTGTTGTTCTTGAGTGTGGTGACAGGAAATTAACTAAAAAGCAATCACCCCCCTTGCCGCCGCCTCCACCTTTCTAGATGTTGGTCCCCACGGAGCCTCCTGTGGAGGCCACTCCTAGGTCATACCTCCATTTTCACGTCGTTGTCCTTTGGGTAGTGCTCTTCTGCATTCTCTCCTGCTGGCGACCGTGGCCGAGTAGAGGCAGTGATGGACAGGTCCCCCCGAGATATGAGGGTGCACATGTAGGCATCGTGGGAGAAGACGTCGTGACGGATGAACTCGCAGAAAAGCAGCACCAAGTTCACAAACTCCACCTTTTCACATTCACTGTTGGGGTCGGCTGCAAGGAAACAGTTTCAAACACAGAGTTCAGTGCCCTGGCTGAAACCAGGGCTGGTGACAAAAAACTGAACAATGCTTCCTCAGCTTTTATAATTCTCTTGTGAGGTTAAAAGGTTTGGGGGAAATGTACTATGAGGCACTCGTACAAAAGAGAATCTCATTGTAACTGGAAAAACAAAACAAAATAATAATAATAATAATAAAAAACAGTGGGTTAGAGGGCTCTGAACCCCAGTTCCACTGGAATCCAGAACTTTTGTGACAAGGAACCACTGTTTTTGCACCATTACTGTGAGGGAAGAGGTCCAGGAGAACACCTGAGGAAGTCAGGCACTGTTTCACACTTATTGGAGAGAGAAGAGAAAAAAGGAAGGACATTCATAAGTGGAATGCAGAGAATTGAAACCCAAGAACCTGAAGTATGTAGTCTTATAACCTCAATAAAATAAACAATGAATGGAGAATTTTAAAATGAAAATAAACTATCTAGAAGCAAACCATTTTACTTACACAATGAGGGAGCTTGCGTATCTAGAAACCTTAGCAGGACATTCTGGAAAACAGGCAAACTAGATCCAGCAAGGGAGGCTGAAGAGATGGACTCCTTCTCATCTAAGACCTCTGATTCACCACATCTCTATGATTAAATAGAAACAAGCAAAGTTTGTTAGAGAGAGCCATAACGGTCACAATGGAGCGTGAATTTGTTAGGTTTTCAGTAAGCATCTAAGTTCTCAAACTACGTGAAACTGGCTGAGATCACTGTACTCAGATGAAAATCGTGACCTCAAATACACAATTTCTAGAAGTTGGAGAAAACAGCGCCACAACACCTCCAATGATTTTGCTCACTATTCGCAAGCACTGCGCTCCACAAGCTGTGCACTGCTCGGTCAGGTTGCCGACTGACTACAGAGCACAGCACTACAGGCTCCTTATCCCTGTGCAAAACTGCTAAAAGCAATTTGGGTTTATGTTGTTGTTTGCCTCAAGAGAATTAGATATTATTCTTTTTTCCCCTTTACTGGAGGGATTGAGAGTTTACTGTCGACAGTAAGATACAGCAGTTAGTCCATGTGTAACATTTCTCAGTTTTCTGTATAACATTCTAACTCCCTTCCTAGGTCCTTCCTCCACCACCATGTTCCAGGACCTGGAATACTTCTCAGTTATGAGAAATGATGACTTCACTTTCTTCACTTCATCTTGGATGGAACTTGAAGGAATCATGTTAAAAAAGAGATAAACCAGACAGAAAAAGAAGGGTGAATATGGGGTAATCTCAGACAGAAGTTCCGAAGATACGAACAGAAGGGGAAAAGCAGGGCAGAACTTGCACTGGATGTGGTGCATTACACCAAAATAAAGGACTCTGTGTGTGTATGTGGTAGTGGGGGTTGGGGGGGGGGGGTCAGGTCCTGGTGCAAGATGGTGGAGGAGGAGGATCTAGGTGGTGGGCTAGAGTTTGCAGGAAACTGAGGAATCTTACACATGTACCAACAACAGTACTGTTGGCTGTATGCCATTAATCCCAGTTTAAAAAACTCTCTCATTTATTCACATTTCATCAATAAAATTGATCATAAACCTCTTGGCATCTCCATAATTCATGAAACACCTCTAGAGAAGGCAGTTTCTTCAACATCCTTTTTTGTATTTCTTTTCTAAGATAGGGATTGGGGGGGGAGGTGAGGGGAGAAGGAGGGAGAGGGAGAGAGAGACAGAGAACATAGCACTGAAGTTCCCTTCAGTGTAGCGACAGGGGATGGGAGGTGGGGCAGGCTCAAATCTGGGTCACATACATGGCAAAACAGCACACTACCCAAATGAGCTAGCCATGGCTCATGGCTTCTCTGCTGTTAAAGACAGACGAATAGGAAGGAGTTCTGATGTAATCAAACTTCATTTGCTAGTCTTCATGATCCTTTTGCTATGCCCCTCCTCATGATCTATTCATGACTGGCAAGATATTATTTCTTCAATCCATGCTTTCTTTACAAAATGTCTTCTTCTGGAAATGATGCTTAGTATTTGTCTTAACACGTCAGAGAAAGGCTTATTAGGCATTAATACACTTACATCTACCAAAACCATAAAGAAAGAGCTATGTAACCGCCTCTGAAAGATTCTGCATTTGTATTCCTATCCTGTGTGTGTGTGTGTGTGTGTGTGCGCAATCTCCTTATAAATAGGTAGAATCGTAGTGAAACACTTCCTTTTTCACAATTATAAAATGAACTATGTGATTTGCTTTGTTTTTTATATTTATTTATTCCATTTTGTTGCCCTTGTTGTTTTATTGTTATAGTTACTACTGTTGTTGTTATTGATGTCATTGTTGTTGGATAAGACATAGAGAAATGGAGAGAGGAAGGGAAGACAGAGAGGGGAAGAGAAAGACAGACACCTGCAGACCTGTTTCACCGCCTGTGAGGGGATTCCCTTGCAGGTGGGGAGCCAGGGGCTTGAATGCTTTTTTTAAAAAAAATCAGAACACTGCTCAGCTCTGGCTAATGATGGTAGTGGAGACTGAACCTCAGGTTTGAAAGTCGTTTTTTTTTTTTTTATTAAACAAATGATCATTTTTTTAAAATTTATTTATTCATGAGAAAGAGAGGCAGAGAGAGAAAGAACCAGACATCATGCTGGTACATGTGCTGCCGGGGACTGAACTCAGGACCTCGTGGTTAAAAATCCAGTGCTTTATCCACTGCACCACCTCCAGGACCACTTGAAAGTCTTTTTACATAACCATTATGTTATCTTCTAGCCCGAGATTTCTTTTTAATGCCAGGAACTCCAAGACCCAATTTCAACAGGGGGCTCTTTTATATTTGAACAGTGTTTTCCTGACATAAGGTAAGAGCTGTCTTTGACAAATACTCTTCCTGTCTTACTTTTCAATAGCTTGCTAGGAAGCAGGTGCTTCCTCAGAGGCACCTAAGTGCTCACCCCTGTGTGCTACAAACATTCCCCAAGCCTAAAGGGCACAGGACCCAAGGATGAGCAAAGTGGCAAGGGCCTGTCATCTAGCTTATACCTAGAGAGGGTGGCTGGGCACCCGGCAACATATCAGCAGGAGGAGGGATATAAAACAGCTGTTGGGAAGAGGGTAAGGGGTGTCATCAGTTGCAAGGAGGGGAAGAGGTGCACCTTCCTGCAGAGGCGACACCATTTCTGCAGTAGAAATGGCGGGACTCAGAAGGCACCACTCAGGAGCAGCAGCATGAGCAAAGGCCCGGTGGCAGGAGGAGGCTGGTGGGCTGACAGCAGCTGAAGACAGGACCTACAGCAGCAGAGAGGCCTAGGACCTGCAGGAGGAGCCATGATAAGGTGGGGACAAAGACTCTGGGGGTAACACCAACTGTCACCACTTTAAAAAGGCAGCTCTGACTGCTGTGGGATGAGGCAAGCCAGCCTGCGCTTAGCCAGGTGGAAAGGCATGAAGGGCCTGGTTGGGCCTGAAGCCCACCGGAGTCAGCTCCTCCAAAGCTATCGGGCAGGAATGAAGGCTCACTGAGAAGTGCTCCCTGCAGCAAAAGCTAATGTTGAAGAAGTTAGCTTTTATCCCCCCATTGTTTCCCTTGTTGTCATTACTGTTATTGTTGTCGTTACTGTTATTGTTGTCATTGATGTTGTTGGATAGGAGAGAAAGAAATGGAGAGAGGAGGGAAAGGCAGAGAGGGGGAGAGAAATATGGACACCTGCAGACCTGCTTCACTGGGATCCTTACGCCTGTCCTTGCGCTTTGCACCATCTGTGCTTAACCCGTTACGCTACCGCTTGACCCCCCCCACCCTCCGTTAGCTTTTTTTAAATCCCTCTTATAATCTGCTTCTAGGACTTTGATCTCTCTGGGGCTAGAACCCAGTCTCAAAAATCAATATGTGGCCATCACACCACCTTAAATAGTTCCAGATCCACTACAGCATTAAAATTCATAACACTATATTTTATATACAGGCTGTGTGTAGACATATCTGTATAACCATATAGAATACAAAATGTATACGTGTATGTATGTGCATGTTGACCTCATGAAGATGTCTTTATTCAAAGTCAGATGTCAGTTATATATATAAATATTTATTTAGTATATATTTGGAGTATAATTCTTGGCTCCATCCATGAGAGGAATCCTGCCAAAGAACCCTGTGAATCTGGCATTCAACCTTTTTCCTTCAGAAACAAACAAACAAAAAACAGGTGAGGGTGTAGTGAGGGAAAAAGACTCATCCCAGGGCCAGGTGGTGGTGCACCTGGCTGAGTGTATGTTATATATAGTGGAGGTAAGGACGCAGGTTCAAGTCCCCAGTCCCCAGCTACTGGGGGAAAACTTCACAAGTGGTACAGGTGTCTTTTCTCCCTCTCTATCTAGCTCCCCCTTCCCTCCCGGTTTCTCTCTGTCCAGTAAATATAAGAAATAAAACCGAAGACATATTTTTTTAAAATTAAAAAGAAAGGAAAGCAGAAGACTCATCGCCGGAAAACGCTTTCCCCACCGCCAGCAGGGGGCGCATGCAGTGGACCTACCTCGGCCTCGATTTCCGCCTGCCTCTTCTCCAGCAGCTTGGCCACCGCCATGGCCCTGTGCTTCCCGGAGCGCTTACTGCTCACTGCCCATTCACACAAGAGTGTAACCACCGCCTCGTCGTTGGGGGCGACCTGGCGGCCAGAGAAAGGGACAGCAGTTATTTCAGTGGTGAGTCCAGAAGCCAGCCGTGAGCCATGGAGTAGCTATAGCTGTAGAGGACTCTTCTTACATCACACTCACCCTTCTTTATATATATATAAAGAATATATATATATATGTATATATATATACACATTTTTTTAAATTGGCACCAGGGTTACTCAATGACTGCACCATGAATCCACTACTCCTGGTGGTCATTTTTTCTTCTTTTTTTTTTAACTGATCTATCTGGGGTAGGGGCAGGAGGCACAAGGGCTGAAACCCTGGTCCCAGAGCTTGGTAATATGTGTACGTAAGTCATCAGCCAGCCCCATTAGAAAAATTATAAAATGCTCCCAAAGTTTATTTTCTTTTTTACGAGGCACAGGGAAGTGATCCCAGGACCTCACTGATGCATGATATGCTGAGCAAAGCCCCAAATTAAAAAAAAAAAGATTTATTAATTTATTTTGAGAGAGAGGGAGAGAAATACACACACCAGAGCGTTCTTGGTACATGCGAAGCCATGTACCAAGCTCATGACTTTATGCTTGAGAGTCCAACATTTTATCCACTGTGCCAAACCTAGGCCACAGCCTAGTACTTTACTCTTTATTTCTGTTTTAAGACAGAGAGGAGACACACCATGGCACTTGCTCTAGATGCTCCCGGGTGCTGCTGAAGCTTAAGGACGTCACACTCCCGGGGCAAAGGGTCTACCAGGCGTGTACTGGGTAAGGTGGCTCCCAGCTTCTGCCATCAAATTCCTCTAGTCGGTAAAGTGCATGACCTCTACCTTTATAAAGATGTTAAGTTTTCCCCTGTATTGTAAAAATGTGCTATTAAAAGAATGAGCAATTACTTCCCCATGTGGTATCTAGAGACACATGAATTTGCCAACAGCAACAGAAATAAACTGTCACTAAGACTTTATAAAAACTATAGTGACTGTGGTTGGGGTTACTCTAGAGGCAGAGAACTTCAGCAGTGGGTGTGGTGTAGAACTGGAGCAATTAACTCAATCAACGTTAAGTAACAGGATCTTAGAAGCCAGAAATGCATAGAAAAGAACTTCTTTTCGCAGTTAGTAATATTTTACGGAACTCCTGATGTTTTAGGCGAATGTTTCACACCTCTTCAGAGTGTCTCACATCTCACCCACAGCCACAGTGACAATCTCCCTGCACCTTTCCGCCCTACACCTACCCACCCCCACTTCTCCTGTAGCAACCTCCAATCTGCTGATGGTCAGTTCCCATATTGAGCGAATTCACCAGGTGCTTGCAAACATTGGCAGATTTCATCTGCTCTTTCCCTTGAAAGAGTATATATAGTATATATATACTCTATATTATGTTTCTATAATATATATATACTATAGAAATATATATATATATTTCTATAGTATATATCTATCAGGGTTTCCTCTCCAAATCTTAACACCCAAACCTTTGCCGTTGTACATCATTCTGTAATGAACATAGGTGTACAAACACTGTCTTGAAAAAAAAAAAAAAGATACTTCGGTACTAGATATAATCTTTGGAGTAGAATTGACACACACAAAAAAACCTCTCCATATCGGTTTCCATAGTCACCAGCATTTGTGCATTTGTACAGGGTCCCCTTTCTCTGCACCATCAGCTGCACATACTGCCTGGGGACATGGACATGGTTCAGCTGTGCAGCACGGGACCTAAAGGCACACAGCCCCAGAGCAGGTATCTTGCTCCCTATCTCCCCTCCCCTCTCAACTTAACCCTAACCCTATAGAATAAAATGGGGGGGGAGAGATGGCCACCAGAAACATAGGACTCAAGCCCCAGTGATAGCCCTGGAGGCAAAAGGAAAAAAGAGAGAGAGAACTCTCCCCCTCTCCACATATTCTCTCTTTCTCCCCCCCCTTCCCTCTTGAATTCTCTGTCTCTATCCAAAGTAAATAAAGTAGAGAGAGGTGCACACAAGGGCTGGTCCTTGAAAGCAATGTTTGCCCTCTCCTCACCAACCCATGACAAACTATACACCAAGGAGACAAGACGTGGGCCTTATTCCACAGAAGCTCTCCTAGAGGGAAGCACAGTGCCTCAGGGGCGGCGAGGCACATCTGGCCAGAACACACACATCTGGATCTCAACCTGAAGCAGCCTGGTCTCTCTCAGCCTGTCACTACGAGGAAGCAAATGAATCGGAGCAAAGGAGGACAGTGAGGCTGAGCTTTCAAAATGCAAAGTCTGATGACAGGAATTTTCTTGTCTTTGTATCAGCCTTTCCCATAAGAAGGTCTAAATCCCAAAAATCTTTTTTTTTTTCCCGGGCAGAAAGTGTTTTTCAATACAGGCTGGATGCTGAAAGTGCCCGGGTTCCTTTCTTTGCAACAGATCTCCTGCCAAATGGTGACACTCTTTCTGAGTGCTGGAGCAGTGGGAACTGAGGAACTGGCAGCGTCTGAGCTGACTGTTAAAGGAATAGTACAGCATTTATTATAAGCTGCATTAGCTTCTCAGACACTACTGGGAAACCAAGACACACGGCACCAACAAGAAACCAAGGTCCCTCTGCAATATGTGTAATTACATATTTATTTACTTGATCATCAAGCTTTTTATTCATCTTTTGTTATTTATAAAGTGTAAGTGGTCCAGGAGGTGGCGCAGTGGCTAAGGCACTAGACTCTGAAGCATGAGGTCCTGATTTCAATCCCCGGCAGCACATGTACCAGAGTGATGTCTGGTTCTTTCTCTCTCTCCTATCTTTCCCATTAATAAATAAAATATTTTAAAAATAAATTATTATAATTCAAGATAATGTCCTATTCAAAGCTCCTCCCCCAACACATACATACACACAAACACACAAGTTTCGGTCTACATTTTAAGTGAGTATGCTATTGTCAAAAATAAGACAAACATCTTTGTTTATCTGAGTTTTTTATTTTTTGTATGTTACCTTATTTATTGGCTAGAGAAGAGGGAAGGGGATGGCAGGGAGAGAGAATGAGAGACACCTGCAACACTGTTTCACCACTCACAAAGCTTTCCCCCTGCAGCTGTTAACTGAGGGTCTGAACCTAGATCCTTGCCCACTGTAACATGGGTGCTCCACCAGGTGCGCCAACACCCAGCCCTGCCAATCAGCCTTTTTTTCTTTGTTTCAATGTTTATTTATTTATTCTCTTTTGTTGCCCTTGTTCTTATTGATGTCGTCGTTGTTGAGACAGAGAGAAATGAAGAGAGGAGGGGAAGACAGAGGGGGAGAAAAAGACACCTTCAGACCTGTTTCACCACCTGTAAAGCAACTCCCCTGCAGGTGGGCAGCCGGGGCCTCGAACTGGGATCCTTATGCTGATCCTTGTGCTTTGCACCACGTGCACTTAACCTACTGTGCTACTGCCCAACTCCCCATCAGCTTTTCTACAGGCCAGTTGAAAGACTGCCCTGACAAAAATGTGTTCCGCATGACAAAGACCCTCATAGCTCATGGCCCCCACACATAGGAGCTTCATTCATCCCTCCCCCTGCCCCACATACACAGTTCCACAACACTGTCACTCCTCCCAGAGCTACCCAGAGCCCAACTTCCATTCATTTTCCAGATACTTCCTCACAAGTTAATTCAGATGAATTGTCAGCAGGCTGCCATGACTTCAAATAGATGAAGTGAAATGCAGTCTAGTCCTAAAAACGCAGTCTCAAAATATTAAGACCCTTCTCTATAAGGCAATCAGTAGCTGTTAAGTTTAACAAGTATGAACACATAATGAATTTCCAGGCCATCTGGTAGTTCAAGATGTGAACTAAATGCAGCCCTTGCCTTCAGAAAAATGGTGACTAGATGGGGTAGGCACGCACAGACATCCACAGTGTGACTGCATCAAGAAAAGCAGGAAAACTAACTCAGGCCACTTTCAACACGATAGGAGAGAGATGACTGGAGGCATTACTCAATGTCCGTTTGATAAAGTGACTTTACTCCTGAACAACAAGATAAATTGCAAAACAAAGATGAACACACAGAAATAAACTATAGTGTAGGATGAACAGTAGAACCCCCAAAAAAATTTAAAAAAGAGAGAAGGGGGGCATGTTTTAATCCCAAGAGCTAGATATATGCTGCTTAAATAGCAAGAGGGCCTCTGGTTGTCCAGTGAAGGATCTTGAGATAGGGAGATTGATTTTCCTAGACTACTGAGGGGCACATATTCTCACGGGGATGCTTGTATGGGGAGGAGGTAGACAGGCACATTAGAGGAAGAGATGTGACAGTGGAAACAGAAGGCAGAGTTGGGGAGACATATGGAGATGCTACACTGCAGAGCAAAGGGCCACATGCTAAGGAAGCAGGTGACCTCTAGAAGCTGGAAAAGACAAGGAAACAGAACTTGCCCTAGAACTTCCGGCAGTGTGGTTGTGGATGTGGCCCAGTAAGTGGAGAGAGAGAGAGAGATATCTCTCTCAGGATGTGTCTGTGTGTCTGACCAAGCTAGATTCCCTGCACTGTGTTCACACGCCATGTGCGAGTGTGTGTGTCCCTATTATAAAATAAGTAAATCTTCGGAACTTCCAGCAGAAATACTGACCAATAAACACTTTGATTATAGTCCAGTAAGATCCTAACCTCCAAGAGTATGAAAATTAATCTGAGTTGTGTGTTCAGCCACTAAGTGTCTCATAACTTGTTACAACAGCAATAGGAACTTCTAAGTGGTTTCAAGCAAACACAAGGAAGTCGGAACCGTGGCTGTGGTTGCAGGCATTCCAAGGACAGAGGACTGGCAAGACGAGTGACAAACATAAAATGGCTGCAAAGCAGAGTCTGGAAGGGAACGTCTGCTCACAGACTGCAGAGGGCCGGTGTGAGGAAGCAGTAGCTCCTTTTAGTCATTGCCTTTTTCATTCACTCAGTGACTAAGCGCAAGAGCCTGCCAGACTCCCTTACAGGCACCAGCCATAAAGGGATTCTCATGTATTAGTCGACAGGAATAAAACCAGGTTCCGTCCCTTTGGAAGTAATTCATATTCTATAATGTGAGTCTGGAAAGGATTCCTGCTATTTGCTCCAGTGATTCAGGCTGAGGTTATAGTCGAAGGAAGTCACCTTAAATGTAAAGACCTGAGTGTTCCTAACACCCAGGGAACAGGCCACCACCCTCTCCCCCTCCAGACCCAACCTCAAGTGTTCACAGTGTTCCCCCTCTGAAATGCTAAAGTCACACGATGGGTCAAATCACAGAGGACTCGGCAGCCTTCAGAAGACGGAGGTCTGTGCAGCCAGTTCTCAAGCAAGAGGGTTTGTCTCATCAGTAGAACACTGAGAATTGCTTTGTTTTTATTTCTATTTTTCTGCAGGCAAGTTCTGACATTTTTTGAGAGCTAACTGAAGCTGTATAAATAAGAGGCAGATGGGAGAAGCTTGCGGGGGGGGGGGGGGGGGGACACAGGAAAGGGGAGGTCGGGGATATGACTCACAGAAAGCCCGAGGGGGCGGAGGTTCTCAGCCCTCAGACAAGCTCAGCTCTCTGCCCACCATTCTCTCCCTCTTCTACGGGGGAGACTGTTCTTCCTCCTGGGCCCAGAGGGGTTGCTGGGGATAGCATCACAGTACCTCAACCTCTTGATTTTATGGTTAACACTCCAAACCTGTAAGTCTGACAGACAAATCTGGACTCCGGACAGTTTTCTGAGCATAAAGAAAATCTCTCTGAAAGGCCCCTATTAGTGGCACCAATCAATATGCAAGTTTGGATGCTCAAAGTGGCCAGCCACAACCAAAGGAAAACCTCTGCTTCTCTTCTGATCAAAAATCTATTTCTCAGAAGAGGCTTCCGGCAGTACTGCTTATTCTAGTCACTGCCTGGTCTCAGTAGTTAGAACTGACCAATGCGGACACATGAGAGGTTCTTGGTCTTAAATATAAAACCCATGGTTATGTCCTGTTGAATGAAAATCCAAAATATCAAACAGCTTGGCATGGATATAATCATGCTGACATGATGATGAGGATAACTAGGAGTGTTTATGCCACCCGAGGTCAAATACTGCAGTGAGAGTTTCTAGACTGTGTCTTTTTAACTCTGTTTCTATGATTTGGTTTTGTTGTCGTTGTTTCCTGGGTTTTGTGCCTGTGCAATTCCACTTTTCTTAGGGGAGGGGTCTGTGCCTTTTCATTTCAGACAGAGGAAGGGGGAGGAGAGAAGTGAGAGGAGAGATACCGCAGCAACACTACTCCACTACTCATGGAGTCTCCCTTTGTACCATGTCAGGCTGGAGGCCCAAGCCCAGGTCCCTGTTCATAGCAAGATGTGTGCTCCACTGTGAGCTATCACCCAGCCCCAAGTTGATGTTACCATCCTGTTCTACACACAGAGAAGAAAATCAAAGAGGAGAGATGATGAAGACCACTCAGATCATTAATGGAGCTCTTGCCACAACATGAATACTGAGATGGGAACTAATAACTAAAGAGAACATAGGGAGAAAAGAAGGGGGGAAAAAAGAGAGAGACAGAAGGGGAAGGGATGGGGAGGGGAGCAGATCCTGGGGTGGGGGAAGAGGCTTGGAAGGCAACTCTATCACTTTGCAGAGTAGATGGGGGCCCCAGAGTGCATCCCAAGCTTCTCAGGACTCACCTGACTCCACCTTTGGTGACTG
Source organism: Erinaceus europaeus (assembly GCF_950295315.1). Taxonomy (NCBI): domain Eukaryota; kingdom Metazoa; phylum Chordata; class Mammalia; order Eulipotyphla; family Erinaceidae; genus Erinaceus; species Erinaceus europaeus. Next base: position 21,706,801 of record NC_080170.1, read on the forward strand.
AAACCTCAAGAATATCCTACCCCTTGTGCTGTGCCACTTAACACCACATAACATCTATTTTCCACAACAAAACTGTCCAAGTGCCAGTTATTAGCCTCACATAACAGGGCAGGGAATGAAGGAAAAGGTTTTTGTTGTTGCTGCTGTTGTTGCTTTATAATAGGACAGAAAAACCGAGAGCAAAACGGAGGCAGATAGGAAGAGAAAGACAGACAACTGCAGCGCTGCTTCAGCACTTGTGAAGCTTGCCCCCTGCCAGTGGAGACTGAGGTCTTGAACACGGGCCTTTATGCACAGTAACACGCATGCTCAACTGGGGGCACCACCGACCACGCCCACTTTTATCTATTATTTACTTATAGTTTTGCCAGCCTGGATCCTTACACATGGTGACGTGTGGGCTCTTCTGGGTGTACTACTGTTCAGCCCCTAAAGTATCTCAGTTAGAAGGAAGAAACGGTCTGAAGGGCCAGTGACAAGCAGCTTTTCCCACTGCCAATGGGTTTTTATTTAACAGTGTATGAGGGCAAGAGACAAGCAGAGCGTCCCACTAGCATCTGTGGAGCTGGGGCTGGGACTCAGGACCTCACTCCTCTAAGACTTCTGCTCTACCATGGAGCTCCCTCCAGTTCACACTCAACAGCAGATGCTAAGCAGTTGCTTGTAACTTGTAACCAACCACATAGATAAGGAAGAAGGGGAGGAAGGGAGATAAGGAGGGAAGGAAAGAAGAGAAAGAGGGAAGGAAGAGAGGGAAAGAAAGGAGGGGGAAAAGAAATGCGGGGGGGGGAGAGAAAGGAAGAAGTAAAGAGGAAGGGAGGGAGGAGAGAAAAACAGCAGAAAGAAAGTGAGGGATAAAGAGTCCTGTGCACAGAGACTGCAGTGGGAGAAAAGGACGTGACTTTGGAGCTGGGCTGTAGCGCAGCAGGTTAAATGCAGGTGGCGTACAGCACAAGGACCGGTATAAGGATCCCGGTTCGAGCCCCCGGCTCCCCACCTGCAAGGGGAGTCGCTTCGCAAGCGGTGAAGCAGGTCTACAGGTGTCTGTCTTTCTCTCCCCCTGTCTTCCCTTCCTCTCTCCATTTCTCTCTGTCCTATCCAACAACAACAACAGCTATGACAATAATAACTACAACAAGAGCAACAACAAGGGCAACAAAATGGGGAAAATGGCCTCCAGGAGCAGCGGATTCGTAGTGCAGGCACCGCGCCCCAGTGATAACCCTGGAGGCAAAAAACGAAAAGGACATGACTAGATGGCCAAGAGCCTGAGTGCCAGCCGGACACACACTATATGCACCATCTAGCCAATGCTGGTGTTCAGAGCTGTCGGTTTCCAACCACAGGCAGCAGTGGCCATAACAACTAGAAGGAGTCCCCGAGTGGGTTCTGAGTGTTTTGGATGCATCCTTAGAAGCAGGTGTTGCTCTCCCCATCTGACAGAGCAGAGGTCTGAGGTTTGGGGCTTAAGAGGGCCCCCAAGGGTGAAAAGACAAAGTGCAGGAGAAGGAGGAGGCTGAATTCCAAAGCACCACAGAGTTCCTCTCCTCCCCCTCCCCCAGGAACAAGATAGCTGGAAGAACAGAAACACTTGGGGTTCCAGGAAGGCTCTCAAGTGGCCCCCAGAGATGCCAGGCAGCTGCCACCTCCCTCCCAGGGGCCAGCCAGGTGTCTGACCTATGGACACACATGCAGGCAGGCAGGCAGTGACCGCTCGGGAGCAAGTCAGCAAGGACTCCTCTCTGCCTCTAACACCAGCTAGACTGGAGGTCTGCGTGAGGCAGGGGCTTGTTTTTTCCATGACTTTCTTTTCAACATCAACTACACTGCAAGCCACAGAGTACATCCAACAATCACTTTTTTTTTTTTAGTTTTTTAAACATTTTTACTATCTTTTATTTATTTATTGGATAGAGACAGCCAGAAGTCGAGAGGAAGGGGGAGACAGAGAGGAAAAGAGACAGAGAGACACCTACAGCCCTGCTTTACCACTTGCAAAGCTTTCCCCCTGCAGGTGGGGACCAGGGGCTCAAACTGGGTTCTTCTGCACTCTAACATGCGCATTCAACTAAGTGCGCCACCACCTGGCCCCTCAACAGTCATTTTTAAATCTAAGAGTAATATTTAAGAAAGAGAGAAACAGAGACATTTAACTCAGGGAAGAGACAAGGTGTTTGAAGGGGAAGGGGTTAATATCCTGGACACACAGATGTGATCACTTAATAGGGAAAACCAACCAATTCACACCAACCAGAGGTATTGCCTCTCCTAACTTCAAGAGTTGGGGACTCTGGCCCAAGACTCTAAGTTGGCAGTCATTCTGAAGGATGGAGTCCTTCTGGAAGATCAGCTGAAGGGAAGAAAAAGGAACAGATGTCAGAAAGCCTATGCCAGCATTACAGTTGGCAGGAATGGAGCCTCCCCTCAGGCCCAGGGGACTGATAGACTCTACTAGAGCGGATGGAAGAGTCGAGCATCACGACTAAGACACAGTCAACAAGCAGAGTGACAAACAAATACAGGGGGTGTAGCGAAACTGAAAGGCGTGGTTGAGCAATGGGAGGCCCCACACCATGCTTAGCCATGCCTCACAGTTTCCCTACATCAGGACATAGTACAATGGCTATGCCAGGAGACTCTCATGCCTGAGACTCCAAAGTCCCAGGTTCAAATCCCCGTACCACCATAAGCCAGAGCTGAGTAGTGCTCTGGGGAAGAATAGGAAGACAAGGAAACAAACAAACAAACAAACAAACATCTGAAATACCAAATCCACTACCTACATTATAAAAACAATGCCATAAAAGGGAATAGGAGAAATCAATGACGCACTGCTATAAGCAACAGCAAACCAGGAGGGCTTGAGATCAGATACAGAAGGAAGACCTTCAGCAGCTCTTACTGGGAGACTGGCGAGAATGGTGTTTACACATGTAATTAATCACTCTTTGCCACCACCATAGCTGGGGAAAGACATCATGCTTATTACAGCACCAAAGGAAAATATGGAGGTGATATTAGACGGTCAGGTTGTTTGCAATCCAAGGCACATGGATACCTGGACAAATTTGAAGAGTTATATAAGTTAAAAATTGGAATCAGTTGCCACCAGGATCTAGACATGTTAACACATGGTCACAGGCTGTCTTTCTAATAACCAAGATGGCCATATATGATAAGCCTGGGATTTACTTAGCTGTAAAGAACAGTCATTAAGTATAAATAACATCATTAACTTTTTTAATACAGATATATGAATGCTTCCCTATGGACATTTCAAAGGAGATATTTAGGAGGGTTAATTGACAAGGAGAAGCAACTGCCCTGATCTCACATCTTACAGTGGGTGTTGAAAGCCTTTAGGTTCTGGGACAACCTGACAACCAAAAAAGGTCAAGAAAACAAAACAAAACAATAAAGACTTACAGAAAGAAAGAAAGAAAGAAAGAAAGAAAGAAAGAAAGAAAGAAAGAAAGAAAGAAAGAGAGAGAAAAAGAGAGAGAGAGAGGTGGCGTACTGGTTGAGTGCACATGCTACAATGTGAAAGGACCCAGGTTTGAATCCCCAGTCCCCACCTGCAGGGGGAAAGCTTCACAAGTGGTGAAGCAGTGCTGTAGGTGTCTCTTTGTCTCTCTTTCTCTCTATCTCACCCTTACTTCTCAATTTCTGGCTGTCTCTATCCAATCAATAAATAAAGATAATTTAAAAAAGGAAGAAAGAAAGAAAAGGAGGAAGAGAGGGAAGGAGAAAAGGGCGGGGCAGGCAGCAGCTAAAAATATCTCTGAGTTCTGAGAAGCAGGTAGATAAGGTAGGGGAAACATTAAAATGGGGCTGGGGAGACAGCTTAATGGTTATGCAAAGAAACTTTCAGGCCTTAGATTCCAAAGTCCCAGGTTCAGTCCCCAGCACCACCATAAGCCAGAGCTGAACAGTGCTCTAATGTCTCCCTCTATATCTCTCTCATTAAAATAAATTTAAAAAAACTAAGAAGACTCCTCTGAGCATTGAAATCAACTAAAAGTCATTCATTTGCACTTGTGTCAACAGATGAACTTGCTCTCTCTCTCTCCTTGGTCATGTCATCAACATTTCAGCAATAATGAAAATGTGGTTTGGAGAAGTGTGTCACTGCATGATAACGGAGGACACACAAGATGACTCATAATCACAATGTGAAACCCCTCCAAAAGTCCTCGAGATGTGCCATGTCTCTCACACTGAAAGTATCACAGTGGATCCAAGAGACTGTTGAGCTCACCTCTTACAGACAAAAGGAAACAACAGAGACGACACTAGAGAAATAACACTTTCTAAAAGCCAGTGCAATGTTCTACTGGCTGGAACGCCAAAGTTGCCCAGTCAAGAACAGAACAGTGGGCTTTTGTCAGGTGTTATCTTAAGACATCGCGCTAAGTGCGTTCACTAGCAAGGGTCTTGTTGAGCTTCCAGCTACCACAGGGCAAAGCCAGGATGCACACCCACTTGAAGCTGCCTGGTCTATGGCCTAGTAGACAGGCCAGAGGGCCAGTGGGAGACTTTGGGTTGAATACTGTCTACTGTGGTCAAATTGCCAAATATGCTTCTGACAAAACAAGTAGAGACTGTTCCCACAAATAAATGTGCCAATGTTAATTAACCCAGCAAATATGAAGGGTTTTCCCAAAATTAACTCCCAAGGTTTATTTGGCTACAGGTTACCTGAAACACAGTAGCTAATAACTGCGATTACAAGGAACTGAAAATATTAGCTAAGAGTATCACACTGGAAGCATTTAGAAGCCCAGTTCCCATTTATTCACCCGTGAGTGAGCTGGAGGTGAGTTGGAACAACCTAGCCGTCCTCTTGAAGTCTTAGTTTCTTCCTAAGTAAAGGGACAATTGTTTTTAATATGCATCTCCCTGACCAAAGAAAAATCAAGTGAGATGACATGACACACTTAAAATAGGGCAAGTTCTTAGGAAGTAGTCAAAGAAAAAAGGAGGGGGGAGGGGGGGAAGACTGATTTATGTGCTCCAAAACAAACCAAGAGGCTCCCCTCCAATCTAAACAAATTCCTTCCTGGTCCTTCTCATAAACAATGAAGTCTGGATGCTGAAAACACAAACACCTCCCACCTCTATTAGTGCAACTGCGCTTTTACAAACAGACATTTTTTATGTTGTACCACTGCTCAATTGCCTTTTGGGGGCCAAATTCCCTGTTCTTCTATTCCAGAAAGGTCGGGAAGAGGAAAAGGGGAGACACCACAGTGCCATGCCAGCTTCCCTAGAGCTGTCCATGGTGCTCCCATGGTGTGTGGGCCTCATACCCAGGGCTCACCTCAGACTCAGCAAGGTTACACCCGGCTGGATGAGCTATCTCCTGGTCCTGGATTGCTTTTCAAAAACTGTGTCTACTATATAGAAGAGTTTCACAAGAAGCACGGAAAGGGAGAAGTCAGAGCAGTGGTATATGCAGTGGCGGGGATTGAACTAGGAATCTTAGGCAGGCCAGCCTGATGCTCTCTCAGTAGAACTATTTCCCATGACACTTTAGATTTATTAAGATGATTATTTTTGCCTGAGCACAGCTCAGCTCTGGCTTATGGTGTTATCAGGGACTAAACTGTGCCCAAAAGCCTTTCCACATAACCACTATGTGTCCTGGGCCCACACTTTAAACTGGTGTTTTATTTTAATGAACAAATAACAACTATGGGCCTTCAGCAGTGCTCCTACCCCGATCCCCAGGGACCCAAGGAACATGTAACTTCTGAAGCCACCTTGGTCATCACCAGCCTGCCCCTGCACCATGACGGAACAGACGACACCGCATGTGTTGTCCTTGTGAGCCTGACTTTTTGCCTTGCTTGGCCCTTCTGAGTCTGTGCTTTAAAAAATGACAGCAACTTTCCCCATAAACAAAAGGGAAAAAAGGGATGTCTGCTAAGCTCTGAAGTAAGTGTGATTTCTTTAACTACTCAACCCTGCTTTCCCCTCCCCATGAAGAGTCAGTCCATCCAGCTGTGTGCAGAGCCCCTGTGGAGACGCAGGAGCCAAGAGCAGGACCGCTCAGTAGAGCGCACGCCCACCTGTGTGCAAGTGCCTGGCTCTGCGCGTTGGCACCACTTGGGGGCACCGTGGATGGCACCACCAGAGGGAGTTCAGAGCACAGTGAAATGGTACTGTGATGTTCCCTCATCACTGCCTCTTGTTTCTCCTTTCTCCTACCCTTCCTGAAGTCTCTAAGAAAAAACAGCCTCGGGGAGGCCAGTCCACAGTGATAATCATGCATGTAACTGAGGCTCTGGTGGTACTATAAAAGGGGGGGGCAGGCGGTGGTGCACCTGGTTGAGTGCACACGTCACAATGCACAAGGACCTGGGTTCAAGGCCCTGGTCCCCACCTGCAGGGGGAAAGCTTTTTGAGTGGTGAAGCAGGGATGCAGGTGTCTCTCTCTCTCTCTCTCTCTCTCTCTCTCTCTCTCTCTCTCTCCCCTCCCTTCTCTACCATCCCCTTTCCCTCTCGATTCTGGCTGTCTCTATGCAATAAATAAAGATAATTAAAAATTTTTTATTAAAAAAAGCTAAGACTGATAGTCTGGCAGCAGGTCCTGTGGGCCCCACAGATGAGTGGACTGTGAGATACTCACACACACCCAAGGGATCTGACTCCTCCCGTCTCTCTTGAGCATTCCTACCTCTCCAAATGCATCGGCCTGTGCTTCCTGAAAACATGAGTGTTTTGTCAATAGGCTTCCCTGTCATTTTCACACCAGAGGAGACTGGTTGCTTTAGAAATGAAGAGGCCAAGCCTCACTGAGCGCGAGGGGAGTCATACTGACTGCTGTGTTTACAGCAGGGTGTTCGGCACACAAGCTCTCAAACCCTCCGCCAGTTATTGGTGAAAGCAGCACATGTGGGTTTCATCACTGTGCCTCACTCTCCATAGGCACAAGCTCTGCCCTTCTGGTTCACTGCCCCGGGAGTATTTACTTGTTTATCGAAAGCTTTATTAATCCGAGAGAGAAAGAAAGAATCAGAGCATCACTCTGGCACATGCAGTGCTGCGGATCAAACTCAGGGGCAAGGTTTTATCCACTACATGCTGGGAGTAGTTGTTTTTCATTCCCAAACCAAATACAACAAACTGCTCCCAAGGATTTGTTGGGCTCCAAGCTTGGAGGAAGGGGCAGAGGACTTGATGAACTCACATAAACAACAGGCAGGCAAGACGGAATCCCAGGTCTGTCTCCCAGTTGTGGTGACAGGACTGAGCTCTTCAGTCACACTGTCACTGTCTGGTGGCCCAGGGGACAGCCCCAGAGGTACAGGGAGCACTAGCCCTTGGTGTGGGGTCTGTACCAACCAAACAATAGGCATGAACCCATCACATCTGCTCAGAGAATGCTTCGCAAATATTCCTGTGTATAAGTTTACTTATCTAATGAGAAGGTGAGGGAATGAGAGCATCAATCCAGTGCACTGGGTTGGTGATCAAACTATGCAAGTCTTGTGCTCTACTACTGAGCCCTTCCGTTACGACTTCAGGAATATTCTCAGTAGACAACACAGTTAACAGGTGTCCAGGGAACACTTGCTCTGGAGTTTGGGCCTGTCCCAAAACTCCAGACCCAGTACAGCTGTCTGGTCTTTTCAGGACTCATGAGAACACCTGCTTCCGGAAACGGCAGAAGAGAAGTGAAAAGGCAGCTCTTCCTGCCCCCTCTGACTCTCCAAGTCTCTGGGGCACCTCAAGATGCAGCTGTTTCCTCATCTGGCCTACACAAATGAGGATGGGAGCCAGGGGGAAGGAAGCGGGCTGTGGAGCATCCACTGAGGAGGGCTGAGGAGACATGCCCCAGCCTTGTCCTGGTGCTTCGAGTCGAGACCAGCAATGTGACTCTGTCCTTTTGACTGAGTGAAGAGATCCCCAACCTGTATCACAACACCCCAGTGTGAGGACAGGCCTCTGCTGTCCAGAGTGATGACTCTAGAACAATCACCAGGCGGGTGAGAGAGAGCATGTTATATCAAAGGCCTTCCAAGAGCTAGAAAGTGACAAGTCAGTACAAGGGAGCAGAGGGACCTAACCCTGGAGAGTTTACCCATCGGTCAAGTGACATCGAGGTCCCTGGAAACGCTGGATAAAGGGCCTTCACTTCAGGTGTTACTGTTTCCAGCTGGATTCTGTGAAACTGAAACTGACTTCACTCGCAAGTACCACAGACCCCTTGTCCCTACCACTACGCACAGGAAGGGAGGAAGGGACTTCCCCTCACCAATTCTAGAGAAAAGGGAATTGGGGCTGGGAGTGGAAGTTCAAGTTTCCCAAACAGAAGTGGGGAAGCCTACAGCCAACCTTGCCATGACTTCTGCTCAAGCACAGCTCTAACTCACCGCTGTGCAGGCTGGTCCCTTCTCTGTCACCTATCACACTAAGCACAGGCACAAATGGTGTAACCCAAAAAGGGGAAGTGTGTTTTAAAGAAGTGAGGTGTGTTCTCAGTTGCTGTTCATCCCACTTCACACAGTAACTTCTTATCGGAAAATGGCAGCTGGGCTGGCCAGCCAGCTCACGTGGAGAATACGCCTGCTGCGTCATGCATGTGGTCCAGGCCCAAGCCGTCTTCCACTGTGTGGAGGGGAGCTTTCATGTCATGGTGTCTTCCTCTCTCTCTCTCTCTCTCTCTCCCTCCCTCCCTCCCTCCCTCCGTCTGTCTGTAAAAGTCAGCCTGAAGGGGCTGAGTGGTGGCACAACTGGTTGAGCACACACATTATAGTCACACAGACCCAGGTTCAAGCCATTGCCCCCGAGAGAATTTGGTGTCTGAGTGGAAAACAGATGGGGAGCTGAATTTTTCAAAAAGATCCCATAAAGTAGTGAAGCAGTGTTGCAGGTGTCTGTCCCCCTCTCTACCTCCCCCTCCCCTCAACTTCTGTCTCTATCCAAAATCAATAAAATATATTTAAATATATGTATACATATCACCCTGGAGTGGTGAAGACCCAGCAATGATGACAGAGAAAGGAAGGGATAATGACAGAGAAGCAAAAGATAGCTTAATCAGAATTTTTTTTCCAATATAATACCAACTGATATATTACCTTTAATACCAGCAGTTTGAGGACACACAGAGTCCACGAGTCTTGCTCAAAGCTACAGCTCATCCCACTCACCTCAGCTCTGTGGCTCATACATGAACTTTAAGGTTATAAAGTGATTCAGATGTGAGACAACCCTGGTATAAAGGGTGTGAAGTACCCAGAGATGAAACACACACACACACAAACACACACACAAGCACACAAGCACACATGCACGCACATGCACATGCCAAACCCAAATTATCTGACTGAATCCTTCAGAAGGATCTATCCAGTAATTCTTCCTGGAGTGTGGTTAGGAAAACATGGTCAGTCTGAATTACAAGTTCGTGAGGTAGCTTTGGTCTCACTCATTAAAACACCACAGCAAACACAAAGCAGCCACCTCCTCACACCAGATCTTTCTGGAGCTGCATCAACATTCAGTGGAGTCATTCCTAAACACTGTCTGCTGCCCTTCCCTCCACACAAGCATTCCCAGAGCAGCCCGCTCTGGGTTGTGTGTGCGTGCCGCCCCCTAGTGGACGCAGCTTCCACATCCTGGGCACACCCTCACCCACCTAGTGTTAAGTAAATACTCTCAACACACACTCATTTATAACTTCTATGCTTACACTGCCATAATAATTACATGCGTTATGAAACTGAACCCAGAGGAACTACTAATGTGTGAGGCCTGTGGAAACATCATCTGGATAGAACTCTTCCTGTCTTCACACACCCTGTCTTCTGCCACTCTCCAGGGCACCTGTCAGACCCTGAAGGCTTTCAGACATCAGCTGTGGCCCTGACAAGACCTGCCGCGTCTGTAGATGAGTGAGGGTGGCTCATTCATTCGCTGGAAAGCTATGCAGCCCATGACCCTGGGAAACCAGGCGAGACTAAGGGTGGGGAGCACCTATGGGTGCTCACAGGATCGGAGCTTGACAGCAGCACTCTCCTCAGCAGCAGAGAGCAGGTGACGGGCTTTTGCCCAATGCTGGCTCGTATCTGTGGAGCCTCACAAGGACTCAGGCGCGCAGCCCGTCCCTCCCCCACCACCCAGCACCTGACTCTGCTTGACTTCAGCAGTCTGTCTAGAAGGTGCTCTGAGCAGCAGGTGCTGACCCGCACATTAGTCCCTCAGATGAGACAATGCTGGAACATGGAGCAGGAGCGCATAAAATCAGGACAAGGGGGGGGGGGGTCGGGCGGTAGCGCAGTGGGTTCAGTGTACGTGACGCAGAGCACAAGGACCAGCGTAAGGACCCCAGTTCGAGTCCCCGGCTCCCCACCTGCAAGGGAATTACTTCACAGGCAGTGAAGCAGGTCTGCAGGTGTCTATCTTTCTCTCCCCCTGTCTTCCCCTCCTCTCTCCATTTATCTCTGTCCTATCCAGCAACGAATGACATCATCAACAACAACAATAATAACCACAACAAGGCTATAACAACAAGAGCAACGCAAGGGGGAAAAAATGGCTTCCAGGAGCAGTGGATTCATGGTGCAAGCACTGAGCCCCAGCAAGAACCCTGGAGGCAAAAAAAAAAAAAAAAAACAGGGCAAGGAATATATGGAGGTGTGTGTGTGGGGGGGGCTCGCTCTTTTATAGCTTCTTTCCACCTGTGCATTCCCAAATGCTAGTATGAAAATCAAAAGACACTTGGAATTTTTGGACCAAGATGTTCCTTGAAGGTGAGTCTCATGTCTTACTGTAACTTCCCTGTATCCCTGGCACCCAGCACAAGTTGGCTATACCAAAGGTGCTTTGCACTGTGATGAGAGAACTTCTCTACTTCTCCCAAAGTAAGGTTGGGATGAGGGAGAAGACACTGAAAATTCTCATGTTTACACAGCAGTTTACTACTAAGAAACTCTACGGTGGAAATTACCTGAGGGCTAATTTATGTGTCGAGTACATGAGGCTTTCGTTTTGATGTGGTTAACGATCAAGTTGGTACGCTCAACAGAGCATGTTATCTTCCATAAAGGGGCTGGGCCGCACCTACCCAAGCTGAAGGTCTCCAGAGTAAGAAGAATTCTGTCTTCAGGACTGAGCAACCTCAGGTCGTCCCCAGGGCTCCATCCTGCAGACCTGCCTTTCTATCTACCGGGTCCCATAATCATGTGAAATAAATACACTTGCACACGACTGTGAAAAATGCATATAGAGGGACCACAGAGGTAGCTCAAAGGCTAGGGTGCATGCCCAGGTTCAAGCCACAGCACCATATGGGAGGTGGAAAAGTGGTCCAGAGGGATGAAAGTACACGTGTGAGGACCTGACTGGCCGGGGGCGGGGGGGGGGGGGGCTCGGTAGGGGGTGGGGGGGTGTCTCCCCTATTGGGTCTGCTTCTTTGGAGGAATGTAATACATTGTCTTGCCTGTGAGTTTTATTATTTTTATTTTCTGGATTTGAGGAAAAAGAGGAAAGAAAACCAGAGCATCACTCCAGCTCATATGATGCCAAGGACTGAACTAGAGGCCTCATGTTTAACAGTCCGCAGCCTTACCCACTGTGCCACCTCCCAGCTCGTGTCTGTGGGTTTTTCCTGAGACCGTGGCCATGAGTGTTCTTTCACTGCTCTGTCATGCTAACTATTAAAATATATTCCTCCCTGGGAGTCGGGCTGTAGCGCAGCGGGTTAAGCGCAGGTGGCGCAAAGCACAAGGACTGGCATAAGGATCCCAGTTTGAACCCCGGCTCCCCACCTGCAGGGGAGTCCCTTCACAGGCAGTGAAGCAGGTCTGCAGGTGTCTATCTTTCTCTCCTCTCTGTCTTCCCCTTCTCTCTCCATTTCTCTCTGTCCTATCCAACAACGACAACAACAATAATAACTACAACAATAAAACAAGGGCAACAAAAGGGAATAAATAAATAAAATAAATATTTTTTAAAAAATTTAAAAAATAAAATAAAATAAAATAAAATGTATTCCTCCCTAAGTAAAAATCAAACCATAATACACAGTCCAGTCATACGATGAAGGACACGCTAGAACTAGGGACAAAAAATGATGGTAAAAGAGGAAAGAAAAAGTAGACCAGTCCAATGTTGGCACAATGTCATTTTAGCGGGAAAACGGAATAAAACTTCATACTTCAAAGGAAAGACTTTGGCAGAATTTACACAATAGAAAAAGAAAAAAGAAAGAAAGCAAACCAAGGAAAGAAAAGAAGTTATTTGTTACCTCTTGGTTATCTTTGTTTTGGTTTGTCCAGAAAATCTTATGGTAAAGCGTCTCCATTGAGTTGCTAGAATCAGTTCGGTCAAAACAGTGACGGTCCAAGACTTCCAGTGTGTGTAAAACCCGACTGATGGTCACCCCTAGAAGCAGAAAGGAAGCTGTTTAAGAGGCCAGGTAAAGCCAGGAGAGAGCAAAATACAAACACCACCTTTATGTGGAGCCAAAGGGATTATGAGAAATGGTCGCTCCTGAGAGAAGAATTTGCGGTGGCAGGCAGGGCTGGCTGCAGGGCTGCTGGGACCTAGGACACAGGAGCCCATCTGAGTGACCGCTGACTCATAAACCACAGATACGACTGCACCTCTGCAGCTGGGCGTGGAGGGCCTAGTATCACTACTCAAGGCACTATTCCCAACATTGCGAACAAATCTGTTATTGGCGGAGATCAATGGTTTCCACACATCTACCATGAGGTGGTGACTGTGATGGAACCTGATGAACTTTCCCAAGGGTTTGGAGACTGGACTGCTTTCGTTATGCAACACAGGGGCAGGTACGCAAAGTGCAACACTCACTGGGAACTGTGTGGCACGGCAGAGTCCAGTGCAAGAGGTTTATTTTTTTACTGCATGAGGAAGCACTCTGCAGAGTTTGTTTTAAGGCTAGTGAAGAACTGAAGGGGAGCAGCATCTTTTTCAATCTGCTTCAGTTTAAAAAGGCACCACTGCTTTGCTTCGGAAGTGCTCTGCATGTGAGACGCAGTGAACTTCTGCCGCTCACTGGCTGTTTCTGGCTCCTAATGTGTATGTGTGCGTGTGGGGTAAGTTTGCTGCCAGGACTTTTTTTTTTTTAAATATTTTATTTATTTTTATTAATGAGAAAAATAGAAGGAGAGAGAGAAAGAACCAGACATCACTCTGGTACATGTGCTGCCAGGGACTGAACTCAGGATCTCACGCTTGAGAGTCCAATGGTTTACCCACTGTGCCACCTCCAGGACCACTGCCAGGACTTTTTTTTAACTGCTGTATTAGACTCCTAATGTGTGCATGTGCATGTTTGCCGCCAGGACTTTGTTTTTTTTTTGCCTCCAGGGTTATTGCTGGAGCTCAGTGCCTGCACCATGAATCCACTGCTCCTGGAGGCCATTTTTTTTCCCTTTTTGTTGCCCTTGTTGTTGTAGCCTCATTGTGGTTATTATTGTCGTTGATGATGCTGATGTCATTCGCTGTTGGATAGGACAGAGAGAAATGGAGAGATGAGGGGAAGACAGAGAGGGGGAGAGAAAGATAGACACCTGCAGACCTGCTTCACCGCCTGTGAAGTGACTCCCCTGCAGGTGGGGAGCTGGGGGCTCAAACCGGGATCCTCACGACGATCCTAGCACTTTGTGCCAAGTGCACTTAACCTGCTGTGCTACCGCCCAACCCCCCAGGACTTTAAGTTTGCTGCCGGGACTTTTCCCCCTGCATGCGCACACAAAGAAACCGTAACATTTTGGAGCAGTAGCAGAGTGAGTGGATTTTACTTTCTGTTCACTGTTGATGGTTAGAAAGAAAAATCTCCTCCAGGTGAGAATTGTAGACACTTCACTTTGTTGTCGCTAGAAGGCCGGTAGGTGCGAGAAATCTATCTGTTCAGAGGAGTGTGTGTGATGGAATGCTGTTGTGTGAGAAATGTTTTATGATGTCTGTCTTTGCCACCAGGACTTGGCTAGGGCTTTGTGCCTGCACGATTCCACCACTTCTAGGACATTCTTTTACATTTTGCCAAATACAGGGGGGGGGGGAGGGGAGAGACACCACAGTAGCACTCCACCACTTGTGAAGCTTCCCCCATGCACGTGCTCCCATGTGCCAGCAGGAGCTTGAACCCACGGTCTCACGCACGGTAGAGTGTGTGTCTACTAGGTGGCGAGCTATATCCTAACCTTGCTTTACAGTTTCAAAAGCCAAAACAAAACAATACAAGAAATGCCAACAAAAGCAAGCATGGCATGCTATGCTCCAGACAGGCTGGATCTCAAGAATGAGAGGTTTTGCCTGAAGACAAGCCCCCTCAGCCCCATTAGAAAACTCGCCTTCTATGGGCTTACCTACCTGCGGTTGACTCTTGGCACTTGTCAAAAGACCACCGGACTTCCACAGCTCGGCCTCTTTGCTTTATCTGTTGTTCTACCTCATAAATCCTTGCCCGGACCTGAAAGATAACCACTGCCAATTAGCTCATGCTGGGAAAGCCATGTGGGCCTCGGAAAATCATGCCACAGGAGCTTCCCACAGGAGCAAGGTGCCCTTGAAAGAGCTACATACCTAACCTGACTGCAGGAAACCTAATCCATTGCCCTAAGAAGACAATTTAAAGTTTGCAAGTGGCTGGTGCAGTTTTCAGTAACAAATATCCAGCCCGGAGCTAATGTGGCAGGTAGAGTGCCCAACTTTCAGTCATAAAACTAGTGAGAGAGAGAGAAAGTGCATGCAAAAAAAAAGGTACAAGTTCCAAAATGTCACCTCGAAGCTATTCCTCTAGATGTTCAAGTTACCAGTTTACATCCACTGAAGGGAAGAAACTGTCATAGACATTGAAACAATCCTGTAGTACAAGCTGCTAAAGTTTCTGAACTAAATAATATCCACAGGAGTGAAATCACAAGACAGCTTTTCAATCGAACAACCCCCCGTACTTCAGGAGTCCGGCTGTGTGGTTTCAGATCCACCAGCATTGCAGTCTGTGTGGACGGGGGAATTTCTGGAACAAGTGTCCAACAAGAAGGTGAAAAGAAAAGAGCCAAGCACATCAGCCTCTGTGGCCCTGAGGCTCAGTGCTTCCTCCAAGGGCATCCGAGAAAGCCCAGGCGTCCCCATGCTGGCCTGCCGCCTCCCAAAGGGTGAGGCCCCACCCAACGGAGAAGCCGAGTTCACCTGCTGGTTGAAGGCTGTGTTCCCACCCGGCATGGGCAGGCTGGAGGGGGCCACCTGCAGCAGGTCCAGTGGGGAGCCGGGGTTTGCGGTCTTGTTGTCGTTGGTGGAGTAATTCCACACCAAGGCACTTGGGCAACAGAGAGTGACGGTCTGTAGGGAGAGCAGGAAAAGGCACGCAGTCAAGAGAAAGGAGCCAGGGGTCACCGCGGCTTCTCGTCACCATGCCACCTGGTCCTAAACACATTCATTTCCTACCTACTTATGTCAAAGGTGAGCACTGTATTTGTCTTCACTTTATGTGTCATAGGACAAAAGACAGAACTGTCCGTTTGAAAGGGAGGAAGAGGATGTACTGAGGGATTAGGTAATATTATCATTCATGTGAAAATTCACCTAAGAAGCCTGGGAGGCTAAACAGAAATGCAGCCGCCATCATTTTAACCCCGTCATATAATACTTTTCTTCACACAGTTAAAGACAAATAGTACAGTGGCATCAAAATGTGCCTGCCCATGGCATCTAAGAGGGAACCATTTCTTAAATCACAAATATCAGTGCCCATAAGCAGCTTCCTCAGCAGTGGGTAGGAGAAAGCACCAGTGGCAGGTGACCCATCTTCCACAGCAAAGCCTGCTAATAAAGGCCATGAGCCTTGAGGCCACCTGTAGTTCTGCCAGACAGTCTTTGATTTCGAATAACTCACTCAAAACACGGGATAGATTCTGAGCTGTGAGGCTGAACAGGCATAGGCCTCACTCCGCCTGGCCCACCTCGAAGTCTGGCATGGTGTCACTTGACCTAGAGCTCAGTGGCAAGGTGGCCCAAGCAGTGGAGCCAGCAGGTGACCTCTCCCCAAAACCCAGGACACCCCGAGGCTCACACGGAATGATGCACCCGCTATGCTGAGCCCTGACATGCTGCCACCTTAACATGACAGGGACAGTCAGGCCCTTCAGGACCCCCACACACACACACACACAGAGGGACAGGGTCTAAGGCCAGTCAGTTCCCCAGTGGCAGAGCAGAGGCTCCAGCCCAGGAGGGCAGAAATGGAACCACAGGCCTCAACCACCAGGCCTTTGTGCCCGAAGAGTAGAATGAGTGAGCCCAGACAACGAATAAGGGCATCTCCCCCTACACGCCCCTGGCCACCAGGGTTATCAATGGGGTTCAGTGCCTGCATGATGAACCCACAGCTCCTGACAGTTTTTTCTTCCCATTTTTACAGAGACAGAAATAATTTTAGAGGGGAAGTCAAGCAGAAAGGGAGAAAGACACCTGCAGCACTGCTCCACCGTTTGTAAAGCTTCTCTTTGCAGGTGTGGGCCGAGAGCTTAAGCCGGAGTCCTGGCACATGGTAACGTGTGCTCTACCACATGAGCCACTGCCCTGACTCACCAGCCTCACCCTTGTCTGATGCTCCCATCTTAGAGGACTAGAGTCTCTGAGCAGGGCCAGAGCCCCTCCCTGAGTGTGCACCCCACCACCACCACCCCCAATACAGAGAGAGCCATAAATCAATCCTTTTCTCCCTCCATGGGTGTCCCTTAAGATCAGACACAGGTCCAAGTCAGCCTAGTACAAAGAGCAGAAGAACCTTTAGCAAGGCCACAATCTCTTCCCATGTCCCTGGGAACAGCAGGCAGTGTGATTCCTCCTCAGGCCCTGGCTTCACAGTCCACTCAGCTGACACAGATCCTCAAGGGGCAATGGACCCTATGGCCTCCAAGTCAACCTCGTCCCACCCAGGAATACGCCCACCACCCTCCTCTCCACAGCTCCCCAAGGGACCTTGAGAAGCCTTCTATCCCGGAGGGCAGAGCGTGGACTGGATAGTCTCTGAATTTGAATGTCGCCAAGACTTGCAATCTGCTTTTCTTCCTCTTCCCTCCTGCCCTAACCCCACACGTCCTCCCAAGACTGTGAACCAGGCCATCTAACATACAAGTGACACAGACAAGTGACTTTGTCACTTCCCTGGATGTGACAACCATAAGCCCTGAACAAAGTAGGTTTTAAGCTCTATGTTCTATTCATACTGGCCTCACAAGCCTCTGGGCCTTTTTTCGTATTGTTCCCTCTCCAGGAACACCTTCAGCTAACACTATACTTGCCAATCAGGACCACTTCTTTCAGAAAGCCTCCTGATCCCAGGTCAGCTTAGACGTTCCATTTCTCAGCTTCCTCAGTCCCTGAGTGTCCCTCTGTCTGCCGGAAGTGAACCACTTCTTGACAAGATGGTAAACTCCACCAAAACAGAGACCAGGCCTCCATGGGCAGACAGGTCCCAAAGGCCTCTCTGTGAATGACAGGTCTCAGGGAGCTGGCCCCTCACCACGAGGTCCTCTGACAGGACTGCTCTCACACGGACAGCATTAGCCCAGTGCCCTGCCTGTGCCAGGGCCAGATCACAGAGACACCTGGGAGGTGAGCTCAGCCTCACAGTCAGCTCAGTTTGGAATTCATCATAAGAAGGCAACCAACTCAGTAAGTGGACAAAGGAAGCTGAAAAAGACTGTCTGAAAAAGCCATCGTTCCAGGACAATGATACAGCCAGCACAGGGGGGTTCCTTCAACCACAATGGGGCCCTCATATAGGACAAGTACACTGGCTCCCTTCTACACAGGGGTGATAAACCTTCTCTCAGTTTGAGCCCAAATGGTAAAGTAAAACCATGAGATTACAAACTCTTAGACTGGACACTGTGGCGAATACCAACAGGAAGTGGCGTGGAGTGGGGGGATGGGCAGGGGATCATTTTGGTAGTGAGATAGCCCTGGGACTTGATGGTGGGTGTGGCAGGCTTCAGTACACACAGGTGTGAAGATGTATTCCCCAGAGTGAATGAATCAGTGGTGGGGGCCAGGAAGGTGGGTGGTGAAAGCTAGAGTCGTAACTCAGAATGTTCGGTGTGGATCCTGACTCCATTGTCTGCTGCACTGCACTTGAATACAAGGCAGCCAGGTCCTTGGGACATACCTGTAACATACAACTGAGTCCATACACGAGGGGCCCATGCTGAGCACAGGACAAGAAGTCGGAGAAGGCCAGCTGCACCGGGCTCATGCCAGGACCGGGAGGCCCAGGGCTGGGCGCCCCGACGCCCGAGCTGTTGGGTCCGATCATCATGTGGGGCGAGTGGGCGGCAAGGAGGCTGGGGCTGTCGCTCAGAAGCAGGGCCAGACGGCGGGCACAGAAGTAGGCGAGACGACGAGACAGGTAGGCTGACTGCACAAACTCGTCTGAATACTGGAAGCACAGGGGCCGTGGTCAGTTTGTGGGCTGCCCGTCAGAGCAACTGTTTCTGTACAGACTTTTCTCCACATCGAGACAAGAAAAAAACTGGGGATGGGAGATGGCTCAATGGCTGAAGTGCATGCATTACCACACATGAGGTACTGGGTTCAAACCCCAGCACCACCTGGGAGCAGCATGGACAGCCCCGAGGTGAGCCCAGGAAAGCCTGGGAGGTGACACAGTGGACAGAGCACTGACTCTCAAGCAGGATGTCCTGAGTTTGATCCCTGACACCGCACATGCCAAAGTGATGCTCTGGTTCGTTCTCTCTCTCCCTCTCCCTCCCTCTCCCTCTCTCATTAGTAAACAAAGGGAGCTCAGTGCTGTGGCCTTCCTCTTCCTTTCTCCCTTCCCAACCCCAAAAATATAGAGTTAATTTTTAAAAAGGCCAGGGAGGTTGCTCAGTGTTATCGCACATAACACTGGTGGCAAGATCTTGAGTTCATTCCCTTGGCTGAATTAAAATGATAAATAAATGAATAAGATGTAAGTACTTTATCCATTGAGCCATTTCCCCTGCCACAGTCCTCTATGCATTATCCTAAAAAAAAAAAGACAGGATTTGCTTTGTTCTCACAGGAAGAGGGAGACAGCACTGAAAGACTACTTGGTCGCCCCAGGGAGAGAGATACTGCTGTCGGAGAGGCCACATACAAGGGCCTGTGCATAAGAAGCAGAAGCATGGCTGAGGTAACTGACTGCCCTGGCCCACACACAGCCCCTTGTCACTTCCTGCTTGTAGCATCCACCTGGTTTCCATCTGCCACACAAAGATGGCTCCCCCCACAACTCAGCTCAACTGCTCTTTCTTGCATGTTTCTTTGGGGCCTATGGCTCGTGAACCTTACCTGCAGCATGAGCGGTAACAGGAGTTTCAGAAGGTCGTCGTCCATGGGTCTGATCTTTTCTAAAACGTCCAGGATCCATGTCAGATACTCATGCTTCTCCAACATCCCTTCCTTGGACGAGTAAAACAAATACCATACAGCACACGTTAGAGTGAAGTCAACTAACACACTGACCGAAGCGCTGCCCGGCCTACATGAGCTTTGATGTTCCTGCTGCTGTGGTGATGAACCATAGTCTTGTGGACCACAGTCCCCATTCCAGGCAAGACAAAGAAAAAAAAAAAACAAAGAGCTGGTAGAATTCAGTTTGGTCCATGTAGGATTCTCTATTAGGTGTCAGGGTTGGGTAATCTGCCTCATTCTAAACTGAAAAAGAAAAGTTATTTCCCACAATAAAAGAAAGAGGGGCGGGGGGGGGGGGGGGCAGGGCGATGGCACAGTGGGTTAAGCGCATGTGGTGCAAAGCGCAAGGATTGGCATAAGGATCCCGGTTCGAGCCCCCGCTCCCCACCTGCAGGGGAATCGTTTCACAGGTGGTGAAGCAGGTCTGCAGGCCTCTGTCTTTCTCTCACCCTGTCTTTTTTTTTTTTTTTAACCAGAGCACTGCTCAGCTCTGGCTTATGGTGGTGCAGGGAATTGAACCTGGGACTTGACAGAGCCTCAGGCGTGAGAGTCTGTTTGCATAACCATTATGCTATCTACCCCCACCCTTCCCCCTCTCTGTCTTCCCTTCCTCTCTCCATTTCTCTCTGTCCTATCCAACAACATCAATAACAATATAACCACAACAACAATAAAACAACAAGGCAACAAAAGGGGGGGGAAAGGCAAAGAAGGGCCTAGGTTCAAGCCCCCACTCCCCACCTGCAAGGGGGGGGAGCTTCATGAGTGGTGAAGCAGGTCTGCAAGTGTCTATCTTTCTCCCTCCCTACCTTGCTCTCCCTCCTCAACCTCTCTGTCTTACCAAATGAAAAAGAAAAAAAGGAAAGAAAAAGGGAAAAATGGCCAGGAGTGGTGGATTTAGTGCTGGCACCAAACCCCGAGCTCCAGAGATAACCCTGGTGACATTTTAAAAGGGCGGCCGGGGGGTGAGGAGGAGGAAATTCAGGTTTTCAGACGCAAATCAGACGCCTGGCA
This sequence comes from Erinaceus europaeus, assembly GCF_950295315.1. Lineage (NCBI taxonomy): Eukaryota > Metazoa > Chordata > Mammalia > Eulipotyphla > Erinaceidae > Erinaceus > Erinaceus europaeus. Next base: position 21,727,258 of record NC_080170.1, read on the forward strand.
AGATTTAACTGGGGGGTGGGGGGGCTCTGGAGGCCCGTGGTTGCAGGAGACTCAGCCACGTCGATCACCAGGCAGACCACAGTGCCATCTCGCCAACACTTTGACAAGATGGGAATCCCACTGTACCCAGAGCCCCTTTACCCACTGCCTCCTAGTCTACCCTAAAGTCAGCAACTATCTTCATGTATATGGAACACACCTGCTGGGACCTTCCGTGGCGTGTTATAGTGCTGTGTTATGCCTCACGTCATGAGGCGCTACAGGTTAAGGAACAAAAACCTGTGGTTTCCAGAGAAAGAAACAAGCTTTGGCAGTCACCCTGGTGGCAACCTCTGTAGTTACTGTGAACTCCTGCTCCGTCCCGATACCCCAATGTTGTATGTACACTCGTACTCCCCAGCCGTGGGGGGGCCTAGCCACCCCAGGGGGGATATTACACTGATAAACAGTCACCTCCGCATTTCAAGTATAACAGTGACGCCACAGTGGCATGGAATGATGAGGAGGTGTGTACATGTTACTCAGTTGTAATTTTTAAAGTGCCGGGCACTAGGGGCCAGGCATTTGGTGCATCCAGGTGAACATACACATCACCATGTGCAAGGTTCTGGGTTCAAGCCCCTGGTCCCCATGGTCAAGTGGTAAAGAAGTGCTATGGGTGTCTATCTCTCCCTCTCAAATTCTCTGTCCTGTTTAAAAAAAAAAAAAAGACAGAAGGGGGCAGGTGGTGGCACACCTGGTTAAGAGCACATGCTGCCATGTGCAAGGACCCAGGTTCAAGTCCCCAGTCACTGCCTGCAGGGGGAAAGCTTCGCAAGCAGTGAGGTACTGCTACAGGTGTCTATCTCTCTTTCCTTCTCTATCCCCCTCCCCTCTCAATTTCTCTGTCCTATTAAAATTAAAGAAGAGGAGGAGGAAGAGGAGGAAAAGAAAGAGAAAGGAAGGAAGGAAGGAAGGAAGGGAGGGAGGGAGGGAGAAGAAAAATGGCCACTGGGGACAGGAGATTTGTGGCATAGTTACTGAGCCCCAGCAATAGTTCTAGTGACAATTAAATAACAGAAAAGAAAAGAAAATGCTTATGACTAAAGACTTTCTCCTCCTATCTCAGCAATAAATAAATGAAATCTTTTTCTTTTAATGTTAAGAATGGTAAACATTAGGAAAATGTTGAATTCTACATTACTGAGAAAGAATGCTTAGTGCAAGATTTAAAAAAAAAAAAAACTAAAGAGATCATTTGGAGGAGAAAAAAAAAAAAGGCTTTGTAAGCACACATTCCAATGACTAGCTAACAGTCCATCCTCAAGATGGCTTTGTGTATGTAGGCAGGACCTTTAAAAAAAAAAAAATTTTTTTTTTGAAATACATGAAAAAATGCTCCAAGTCTTCCGATTGTCAGAGAAATGCAAATCAAGACAACAGTGAGATACCACTTCACTCCTGTGAGAATGTCACACATCAGAAAAGGTAACAGCAACAAATGTTGGAGAGGTTGTGGGGTCAAAGGAACCCTCCTGCACTGCTGGTGAAAATGTAAATTGTTCCAACCTCTGTGGAGAACAGTCTGGAGAACTCTCAGAAGGCTAGAAATGGACCTACCCTATGACCCTGCAATTCCTCTCCTGGGGATATATCCTAAGGAACCCAACACACCCATCCAGAAAGATCTGTGTAAGACCTATGTTCTTAGCAGCACAATTTGTAATAGCCAAAACCTGGAAGCAACCCAGGTGTCCAACAACAGATGAGTGGCTGAGCAAGTTGTGGTCTATACACACAATGGAATACTACTCAGCTATTAAAATGGTGACTTCACTGTTTTCAGCTGATCTTGGATGGACCTTGAAAAATTCATGTTAAGTGAAATAAGTCAGAAACAGAAGAATGAATATGGGATAATCTCACTGTCAGGAAGAAGCTGAAAAACAAGATCAGAAGAGAAAACACAAGGTGGTTTAGTGGTTAGCACAGCTGCCTTCCAGAAGAGAAAACACAAGTAGAATCTGAACTGGAACTGGCGTATTGCACCAAAGTAAAAGACTCTGGGGTGGGTGGGTGGGGAGAATACAGGTCCAATAAGGATGACAGAGGACCTAGTGGGGGTTGTATGGAAAACTGGGAAATGTTATGCATGTACAAACTATTGTATTTACTGTCTAATGTAAAACATTAATTCCCCAAAAAAAGAAACTAAAAAAAAAAAATAATCTATTTCGAATAGAAACAGAAAGGAGTTGCGAGGGAAGGAGCAGATCGGGACGGAAAAAAGAGAGACACCTGCAGCAGTGCTTTAGCGCTCACGAAGCTTCCCCTCAGCAGGTGGGGCCAGGCCCCTACGCACTGCTCCTCCGTGCCTGCTATGCTGTGGATCACTGGCCAGATCCTTCCTGGCCTTCATTTGATTACCTGCACTGACTAGGGCCCACTCCACATGTCGGAATACAGCAAGTTGGGACACAACGGACTCTCAAATCTGTAACATTTATGTTCCCAATGTAGGTTTTTGCTTCCTACGGAAGAAGCACTGAGTATATAAGGCATATTCAGTAGACTGAACATAAAATGTAATCCTCCCAAAAGTTTTAAGTGCACTGATACATCACTTCAAAGAGAAATACTAAGTCCTCAGGACAAAGGAAATCCCTCTTGAGAGCTCAAAAGCGCTCAAGGAGCCTTTGCTGAAAGAAGCTTAGATCTGGAGGAGTTGTTTGTTTGTTTGTTTGTTTGTTTATGAGGCAGAAAGGTCATAGCACCAGTATCCTTCAATCTGGTGGGAGCTGGGCTGTGCCCAAGACAAAGCAACACGCTACATCTTAAGTGAGCCATCTCAGAGGCCCCGTAAGAGCTGTTCTTACCTACTTCAAACAATGCTGTTTCCCAAAAGGACGGTGCTTCTGGCAACTCTGAGCAGTCAGAAAGCCACTCAACATCTGCAAAGTGTAAAGTTCTAAGGAAGAAATTTAGAAATCATACATCCTTTCTAGCCCTTTACTCTTTGATCAGGATAGCAGGTAGTGAATGTCTAAGTAGCAATGCAACCAAGTGAATATACTTCCTCCTGCCTGGGAATAAAGACCAATGAGGACAACAGCGCCAGCGCCCCCTGCTGGTCAATGTGAGTTACACCCGCTTTTCTCAAGGCTTTCATTCCCTTCCTGCTTGCTTTGGGGTAACTCCGGTCTACAGGAGCTATATACTACATGGCACCAACATAAGGGTGTTTCTGCCTTCCCACTTCATTTGTTTCTTTCACAAAATACTCTGCTGCCTGGGGCTTGCTGGCAAGCTCACCTGGAACATGTGGAAGGCCAGCTTCTCGTTGTACTCCCACTGCCTCATGGCCTGCTCCACGTCCGGGGGCACAGGGACCGGGCCCTCGCCCGCACTCGCTGTCATGTGGTAGAAGTCGGAGATCTTGGCCAGCTGCTCCCGGAGGAACCTGGTGGAGATCTGTGTCCACTCTGCATTGACACAGATTGGGGGAAAGGAAATCAAAGACAGAAAGATACTGAATTTGGGAGTCACATGGGTGTGTGTAAGAATGAACCTCCTTCTGACCATCTCCAGGACTCCCTCGAAATGGGCCTCTGGGACATACAGGCAGATGACGGGTGCTGACTGAGCTGGGGTGGAGGGGGGTGCATCCTGGGAACAGGCTGCAGCAGAAAGTGGCCTGCCAGATAGGGCTGGTGAAGGATGGGCAGTGGGTTCCTGGGTCTCTGTGACCGCCCACCCCACCCCACCCCAAGTCTAAGAAAAGAGGCCACGGGTGCATGTGGGGACCCTGCTGCCTCCCCTGGCCCAAATTCCAGGGTGCAAGGCGGAAACTGTGGAGGTGGGCACACTGAGTAGGCCCAGACTTACACCCAAAGAAGTCAGAGTTCCCCGACTTTGGGAGCATGTTTTTCACTTTTGCATCAGAATGCCAACATGCTTTTTTTTTTTTTTTCAAGTGTCTTTCAGGCCTTGCACAATCATGATTTCACTACTCCAGCTGACTCTTTCAGAGAAAAAGAGACAGCGAGAAAGACATGCCAGCACCAAAGCTTCCCTCAGGGTCAGGTCACATTACTCATGTAGTGCCCAGGGGCTGGAACCTGGGTGTCCTCCCAGCCAAGCTAGCTCACTGGTCCTAATATGCTGTCTCAAGACGGGGCTGGGGCCGTAGCTCAGCGACAAGCGAAGTCTTCACCAATGTGAGACCATGGCTTTGACCTCCAGCAGCAAAACGGAGGGACAGGGAGGGAGAAACCACAGTTTTTAGGGGACTGACAGGCATCATGACCTGACCCCCAGTGACATTCCAGTAACCATGACCATGACCTCCCTTCCCCCCCGGGACATGCAAGGACAACTGTCCTTGCCTCCCTTCTCTCCCACTGCAGCAGGATGACTGGACCACTCTCAGAAAGACCAATATATCACAAAAGGCGGAAAGCTGGATGGGCAATGGCAAGAGAGACTTGGAAAAGCAACAGAACCGTTCATGGGGCACACAGTATAACTCAGGGAGACGCTGCTGGCATCCAGCAGATAATGGTGCCACCTTCACCTGTTTTGTGGACAGAAGTGTACCCACTGCATGCTCATGGCCAAGTTTCCCCAAGGACCCAGGAATCTGCCATTCAGAGGATCTCCCCTGCTGAGACATGGCCACACCATGTGGGCCTCTCATTCCCTTGATTCCACTGCTCCCAATGGACTCTTTATTTCCCAGATAGAGGATAAGAGAAATGGAGAAAGAGAGAGAGAGAGGAGAGACACCACAACACCACTCCACTGCTCTTGAAACTTACCCTTTAAAACTCCAAAGTAAACATCTGCTAGGAATTGAATGTTATGTTTTTTTGGGTTTTGCTTTTTTGGTTGTCTTTTTTGTTGTTGTTGTTATTGTTGTTTTTGTGCTAACACTACTTCACAACAGGACCCAAAGATAACTATTAAGTTCTGATCTAAACTATTTTAATTGTTTTAAAAATCCAAAGAGAGAGAGACAAACAGGCAGACAAGTACTGCTTAGTCTGGGCATGTCGTGGTACTGGGATTGAACCTGGGACCTCTTGGACCTCAGAAATATTTGGTGCTCTAACACTGAGCTATCTGGCTCTCTCACTGTGCCTCAGCCAAAATGTAAGTGCATGTGCTTAACTCCAAGACTGCAACCACCACAAGAACAAGAACAAAAATGAGGCGGACACTCTGTCCCAAGTCAAACACCTCCCCAGAAAGCCCCACCAGTCAGAGAGCCTATGATCAAATTCCCTCCGTGGGCGTTAGAAACAAAGCAGTAAATCATCACAGCCATCATCTCCTGGACCAGTCCACACCCCACCCCACCCCACCCCCGCACGAACTAATAGTTTTGTGACACTTGTTTGCCCAACAAAGCAACATGCCTACCGTCGGAGGAGACCAGTTTAGCTTCGCTAAAATAAGCAAAAACAAAAATAACAAGCATCCAAATCCTAGCCTGTGTGTGCCAAGCCTGGCTATTAACTCTCGCCATGGTACCATTCTCAAGATGCCCCATAGAATATTTCAGCCTCCAGAGCTAAAAATAGCACACTCACACACACCCCTACTTGGTCGAGGCTGTATTTTCTGTTTGCAGATTGCTTTCTTCAAGCGCGGAGGAAAGGCCTGTTCGCTACAGAAGATGTTCACTGCAGATAGGAAGACAAAGGCCTGCCGCCCCATCTCTGGGGCCCCGCCAGACAGCTTAATACGTAGCTTCTCAGTCCTCATCCCTTTATGTGGGCTTCCATGTTGACAGAAACATTTGAGCACCATTTTATTCTATAAATAGACCTTGATCTGAACCCCAGCTCGGGATTCAAATGAAGCCTGCTTGAATAAGGCAGCCAGACTAGTAATATATTAGTAGTGTATCTTAACTGTACTTAACTGATACTAAGTTAACCCACCCATCGGACAAATGTCAAGATCTGGGTGTAAAGGGCACTGGTATAAGGAACAGGATGCACAAAATTTTCTCACTGAAAACTGCAAGGTGTTTAGAAGAGGAGGAGAGATAGATGACAAATGGCTGTCAAGATTCACGTGCTTAACTTTGGCTAGCAGATCAGGATGGAGGGGGTTGAGGTAGAGATCATGCAGGGCTGGGGAAACAGCATAGCAGTTACTCGAACAACTTTCACGCCTGAGACCTGGAGGGCCAGGTCCAATCTCAGGCACTATCAAAAGCCAGAGCTGAGCAGTGCTCTGGTAAAGAAAGAGACAGAGGGAGGGCAGGCAGAGGAAGGAAGGAAGGAAGGAAGGAAGGAAGGAAGGAAGGAAGGAAGGAAGGAAGGGAGGGAAAGGAGGGAGGGAGGATGAATGGTGGGAGGGAGGGAAGGCGGAAGGGAAGGAAGGAGGAAAGAAAGGAAGGGGTCTATGCAGAAAACAATCACCATGAAAGAAGGGAGGGAGAGACAGAGGGAAGAAAAGAGATTCTAGACAGACCAAGAGATATGGCCACCTCTGGCTGGTGTGAGTGAGTGGGTGGGTGGGTCCGTCAGTCAGTCAGACAGACAGACAGACACACACACACACACACACACCCCTACCTGCAACATAGCCTCACCGCCTGTGAAGCAGGGGACCAGGGACTTGAACCTGGGTCCTAGTGCATGGTAACATGCAGACTCCGCCAAGTGCACCACCACTCAGCCGTTCTCAAGATTCTCTTTAAGCTCCAAAGTCTGCATCTCACATATCACGTGCACAGCATTGGTGTGTGGTGCCAATCCTGAGTGGCTGCTTTTATCTGGTGAGACAGTTTATGCTGTTCTCACCACTGGACCTCCCTCCAGGCTCCACTTACTGAGTGACAGTAAGTGCTGTGACTTTAGGAGCCCAAGGTGATGAGTGATCAAGGTGAAAGTGAAGCCATGATTATAGACCAGAGACTTAAGTGCCCACTCTGGGGCAGGCGCGCACCTGAGGCCTGGGGTGGTGGGTGAGAACACACAGAGAAGAAAAGAGATTCATCCAGAGGGACAGAGCAGCAGCAAGAAAGTGAGCACTCTAGCGGGCCAGGTAACAACAGACTCACACAAACAGAAGAACAGGCTGGACCACGCCCTTCACAGACCCAGCACAGGGCGGAGAGTCACCTGCAGAGGTCCAATGCAGGTCCTTAGACGCGAGCACACAAACCTACCACCAGAGGGCGCTGTTCAGACACCAAGCTCTGCCTAACTCCAGATCTGAACCCCGCAGGGATTCAGGGGCCCAGAAATTTGCATTTATAGCCAGAGGCCTCTGATGCCCCCAGAAGTTGCAAGCACTGGTGTTTTAGTATTTGTTCCACAAATGATAAAATGGATTTCCTTTATAGCAACCTAAAGAAAAGGGTTCTATGAGTCACTATCTGCATAACTATGCTGAGCACTTCAGGGTGAAAAAGACAGAGGAATCCAGTGCCCAGGACAGAGGAAGAGGGAGACAGGACGCTCCCATGGTGCCACCTGCCTCCCGGGCACCGGCTGTGTCTGCCACAGGGGAGCAAGCACTGGATGCTTTTTCTGGGCTGGTGCGGCTCTGGGTCGGGTCTGCAAGGCCCCGTGTGGACTTGTGAAATGTTGCCCTAAGGGAGATTTTCCAGTTGTCCTGGGCCTTCACCCCCTATATGCTCAGCAGCCAACAGCCACAGCATCTAGCTTGAACCCCTAGAATAAGGATAGGGGGGAGGGGAGAGAGAGAGACAGAGAAAAGGAGAGACCAAGACACTAGCACTGAAGATTCCTTAATGTATAGAGGCTGGGTCCAAGCCAGGGGTTCATGTCAAAGCAACGCACTGCCCAGATGAGCTATCTAGGACTTCTTATCCAGCAGAGCAGACCCACCACTAGCATTCTCCTCACATTTCAGGGGACCAGAGGGGCACCCCCTGGTACCTGCCATCACACGCTGCTCCTCTGTAAATGATGCTGTCGTGATCTCATAATTTGTAAATGGACAGAAAATAAAGATACAGATATTCAAATGAAATTGTCGACGATATATCAATATACACAATTTAAGGGCATGAAAGAGCTGTGTGACATTACCGATTTCCTTCTGATTTCTTGTCTTTCTGGGTGAGCAATGGCCTGGGCTTTGGAGAGTGATTCCTCCAGGGAAGATCAGGGACATTATTTTCACCAACATGGAATTGGGATTAATTAACCCCTGAGGACACGTCCCCTCAGCCTTCAACATCTGAGACCCAGCCATAGTCCCTCTGTCCCCAGAGAGATGACCCCAAGTGTGGCAGCCGTTCTCCCAGGTCGGGGCGCAAGGCTCTAGGGGAGAAGAGAAGAGAAAGGGAAGGGAGGACTTGGGGGAGAGAGGGGGTAACACAGTAGCAGCTCCACCGAGCCATCAAAGCCACAGGAACGGTGACATCAGGCAGTTAGTTCTTTACCCTCGAGTCTCTTCCAGCTTTGGCTACAGAGCAGGTGGTGGAAAACCCCAGCCACTTGTGCAGCAAAAAACAACTACATTTTCTTGTTACACTGTGCAGTCGAATCCCATTCCCTGATCAGTGGCGGTTGGAGTGAAGTCTCTATACCGTGGTGTTTGTTAACTCAAATGTGGCAGTACTGGGCCAGGGAGAGGGCACAGCAGTTGCACACAGATGTATGTCTCTGGCTCGACCCACAGGAATAGTAATAGAACCGAGCGGTGCTCTGGTCAAAGGAGGAAAAAGGATAAAGCAGAAATGCAATTGCCATCCAGTTGGCACTTCTGTGAATCACCTTCTAGCACAACATCTGAGCAGCAAGGAGCTGCTGGGAGACAAAATGCTTGTATCCAGGGAACAAAGGGTTCAAAGCCTTTTCCTTGGGTCAACTTGAGGACAACCTGCACTTGTGGCTCCGTGAGGGCGGCGACTGTCAAACAGTGAATGAGTGGAAGCTGGGGCCACGCAGTGGTGCTCTAGTCTCTCTCACACAGAACAATCAATCAAAACAAATTCTTGAGACTATGACAATGACCCACATTGGTTTGTGTTTGTTTGTTTCAGTGGTGGTGGAACTGGGGACTCAACCATGCATGATTTTCAGCACTCTGGGCCATACTTTCATTGACAGAGAGAGAAAGGAAGAGAGGGAGGGAGAGAGAGAGAGAGAGATACCACAACACCAAAGTTTGCCACAACACCTCCATGTGCTCCACAGTGAGCTCTCTCAGGAGCCAAGATGAATTTTGATAGGAAAAAATAAAGACTTTTCAACACTAAAGGTGTTAATTATACAATTCTCATTCTGAAAACTGACAACTGAAGAAAAAAAACTTGGCATATACTCTGTCTTTAGTTTCACAAATAAATAAAATAAAGGCTATTTATCGCAGTTAATAAGAGAAAGTTCATGTTCACAGAAGAATGCGAACCTCTAGCCAACCCCAGTGAAGTAACTAACCCAGGGCTGGCTCTTCAATGGGTGCCAGAACCTCTCAGATAAAGATTTCTGGGGGACAGGGCAGCCGCAGGAGCCAAAGAACCCCACCCCCACCGTTTCTGACCCTTCTACTGGAAAATGGCTTCGACCAGAAAGCCAGGCACCTAACCATTCTAAGCCAACTGTTCACGCAAAACTCATGAGTTTAAGCGAGGCTGACACAAGCACTTCTGGACAGTGCTGTGAGTTAAGCAAGTAAGCAAGGCAGGCGGCACCTTTGTGACAGATGCAATGGAAGGGCCACTGTGAAAAGGTGGCGGCGACCTGGACTAAAAGCGTGTCCCTGGGATTAAAACTGTTAGTGCGGAAAGTCTTCAAGGACTCGAACTGAAAGTAAGCTGGCCGGCTCAGATAAGAAACCAGGCTGTCATTATGTGTTTTGCGGGGTTTATTTTTGCAGGCCAAAATGGCTCGGCGACTATGTCACAAATTAATTATCTGCTGGGCGAGGCGGGGAGCTGCTGCTGCTTTGTATTCTGGGGAGCGATAAGGATACTGGCTCCAGAGAAGCCTCTCATCCAGCCCAAATCCCCACGCCCACAAAACCTCAGGTGGCACAGAGGAAACAAGGGGGAGGGGGCGGACAGAGCAGCACCCTGGGCAGTTTAACCACTGAGCATTTTAAACTCCTTCTAATCTTTCTGTCCCCCCCCCCCCCCAAAAGGGACTCATTCCTGTGATAGGTCTTGTCACATTTCACCATATTGAATGCTCAGCCATTCCACGCTGGAATTAGAGCTGCTTGTCTGGCCAGCCGTTTCCTCTTGTTCCCGTTTCTATGACACCCTGGGACTCAGCGTGCAACCCAGAGAACCCCTGAGAGCCGGGCTCCTCTGTGCCCCCGAGGCCAAGGCCTGCTCCAGTCCCTTTAAAATGCCTCCTGCTCCTAGAGCCCAACCAGCACCTTCCAATGAGGCAGAGAGGCCTGGCTGTGACTCCCCTCCCAAGAACCGGAACATTACTTCAATTCTGAGGCCCTTGCCCCTCTGGCACAAAATGGAATCATCAGGACTGCAGAGCAGGGCCAGGGAGACAGCCCAGCATTAGAAGCATAGGACTTGTATGCCTGGGGCCCCAGGCTCAATTCCCAGGCACCACCATGCTAGAGATGAGTGGTGCTCTGGTCTCTCTTTCTCTCTCATAAATTAGAAAAGAAATAGCTGGCCAAGAGCTAGCTCACTGGGTAGACACTTCAGCACACACAAAGACCTGGATTTGGGCCTCTGTCCACCCTATGGGAGCACCGTGCCAAGGACAAGCTTCACAGGCTGTGAATTGGGGCTGCAGTGTTTCTCTTCTGTCTCTCATCTGTCTTTCATCCTCTATTTGTAAAAACAAAGTAAAATAAAATGAAAAGAAGCAGTTTTTCAAAAAGCCTGCAGAATAGGCAGTCATGGTATTCACGGGTGATTTCTCTTAAGTTCCCAGGACAAAGGACTACTCTGCCCCCGGTGGAAACATCTACTGCCATTGGTCTGCACTTACTGGGGAGTATGTTCCCAGCAGTGACTGGGAGAAGCCCCACTGGGCTCCATCACCCACCAGACACAACTGGCGCCCCCACTCCAGCCAACAAGTCTGCCCCCGGCCTGCACCACCTCCTCCCCACCCCCACCACTGCCCTCCTGAGTGGCCAGTCTAAGAGCCAACTTGGTGGTTGTTGTGTTTTGCTGTTTTGTTTTGTTTTCCACCTGGCATAAGGAGCCTGGTTCGAGTCCCTGGCTCACCATCTGCAGGGGGGTCACTTCACAGGTGGTGAAGCAGGTCTGCAGTTGTCTATCTTTCTCTCCCCTTCTTCCCCTCCTCTCTCCATTTCTTTCTGTCTTATCCAACAACGGCAGCAATAACAACAACAACACTAATAATAACTACAACAATGATAAATAACAAGGGCAACAAAAGGGAAAAAATGGCCTCCAGGAGCAGTGGATTTATAGTGTAGGCACCAAGTCCCAGCAATAACCCTGCAGGCCAAAAAAAAAAAAAAAAAAAAATCCCCACCCCAAGGTTTGATTTGACCTTTTTTTTTTTTTTATCTCCTTGAAATGTCATGTAAACCCTCACCCATAAACCCAGGTGCCCTCCAACCCTCACCTCTCACTGGGGGGGGGGTGGGGGGGGTGGACACTGCACCTGAATATGCTTAACTGATGGTAGGCTCCCAAGAGAGGAGCAGCAACACACTTCACCTACATTTTCAGATTTATCTACTTGTTTATCTATTTGTTTATATGAGAGAGAGAGAGAGAGAGAGAGAGAGAGAGAGAGAGAGAGAACCAGAGCATCACTCTGGCAATGCTGTGCTAAGCAACCATCCCTGGGACCTCAAGCCTAGAAGCCCTGTGCTCTACCGCCGGACTCCGCCTACGCCGCCGTGAGGGTGCGACACTGTTCCCCACGGCCTGCTCTCTTGGGCTGCTAAGCCCACTGACCTCAGGAAAAACTCGTCAATGAAATCAAGCGGCAGTTTTTTTCCAACGTTGAATGTGGGAGAGGGGAAATAAAGCATATGTCTGTTTCTATCACAAAGGAGTAAAGGCCATTTTCGCTGAAAACACTTTTGCAAATCCAAAGGACAGCTGTCATGACAAAGAAAGTCATAAAACCATCACCAAAAAAGGGTGACACTCGATAGTCTATCTTGCCCCAAATGTGCTGAGTGATTCTTCTCACTCTAAAAGCCAGAACACAGAGACTATGACTACAAGTTAATCTTCTGATGTGTGTGTGTGTGATCTAACCCAATTCAACACACATATCTGTGTGTACTTGCTTGGCTTTATTGCTTACTGGGAGTGTGAAGCTTGCCACATTACCGCTTGGTCGACATAGTCAAATGCTTCCAAATGCACTGGATAATTTGCTTAAAGAAGCTGAAGGCGGTGCTGGAGACAGCAGAATACAGGGATAGGGATACCGGGTGAACAGAGTAATGGGAACAGATCAGATATCTGAAAGAAAATGTGCTTTTCATCGCGTATAAATAGCAGGCGGTCGGCATTTTTTAAGACAGATAAAAGAGGGCTGAGAGAGGGCTCAGAAGGCAGAGTGCTGGGCCCAGTCCACGACACCACATAGAGGGAGCTCCACGGACAGCTCCAAGGGGACCTGCAGGGACTCCCTTTCTCCAGCTCTGCCTCCTTCTCTCTAAAAATCTAGACTACAAATTGGGCCAGGGAGGCCACTCAGCAGTGTGGGGCATGCACGATGCCTTGGGTTCACTCCCCAGGGTCACCTAATAATGAATGTAATGTGCCACAAACCTTTTAAAAAAATAAATAATAAAACAGGTGTAAAGCTGGGGGAGAGCAATAATGGCTATGTGAACAGATTCAAATGCCTGAGGCTCTGGGGTCTCAGGTTCAATACCCTGCACTACCATAAGCGAGAGCTGAGCAGCGCTCTGGTAAAATAATAAAGTAAACATAATATATAATATAAAATTCTTCTTCTAGCATTTGCCTTCTTCCGTAGCCAGTCAACAGCGTCAGGTTGAGCCTGATGTCAAGTTTCGAGACCTCCTTTGAATCTGGAGAGGTGGCAGTCGTTGACTATGTGGGTCATAGTCTTGTCTGTAGCCGCAGGGGCAGTTCGGGTCGTCTCTGGCTCCTCAGCAATGGAACATAGTGGCGCACCGGCCATGGCCTGTTCCATAGCGCTTGAGGAGGTAAACCAAATAAATTGCTTACATCCTTAATATGGTTACTATTTAGAGTAAAACTTGGCTGTGGAGAGACCTGGTAGGCACCATCTTACTCAAATGATCGAAGTCATTGTTTCCTAAGTGTTAGAACAGTGGGGTACAGTGCCCCGAAATTGCTTCCAGGGTGTGGTGTTACTGTTTGTTTATTTGTTTGTGTTCTAAAAGTGCAGAACCTGAATTGAACCGCAAGGAAATGAGCTGATATGAATCCAAGAATTTTCTACAATCCTTTACAAATACCAAGGCCTAGGAAAAGGCTGAAGAATTGTCTGAGGTTAAAAAGACTGAAAACGAAGTTGAAAAACAAGATCAGAAAAGAAAACAGAAGTAGAACCTGAAATGGAATTGGCATATCGCACCAAAGTAAGACTCTGGGGTGGATGGGTGGGGAGAATATGGGTCCAAGAAGGATTCAGAGGACCTAGTGGGGGTTGTATTGTTAAATGGGAGACTGGGGAATGTTATGCATGTACAAACTATTGTACTTACTGTTGAATATAAAACATTAATTCCCCAATTAAAAAAACAAATAAATAAACTATTAAAAAATAAATAAGAATAAAATAAAAAGACTGAAAACAACAGGACATAAATGTAAATGACAGCATTTTGAACTAGTAGCTGCGGGCTGCATCCTGGTCACTGTGTAGACTGAGGGAAGACTTGGGCTAAGTCACCCAGCCCAAACCGCTTTCCCAAGTGTTAAGACCTTGAGACCACGAACGAGGGCCTAAAATTGTGTGTCTTAAGAACATTTTTGTGTGTAGCCTTTTTTTTTTTAGCCTTAAGCATTTCTAGGTCAAAGCTTTTATATTCTACTATAGAAATTATGTATTAGACATTTGACCTTCAAGGATTTCACCTTTGAACCTCTTAATCAACATGAAAAATCCTAGTGAATTTGAGTACCTTGTAAATAAATGGAGTCAAAACCTAGAATCTAAGGCCAGGTGATAGCCCCAGTTAAGGGCACATATTACCAAGCACAAAGACCCAGATTCGATTCCCCAGTCCACACCTACAGGGGAAAGCTTCAAGAGTGGAAATGCTCCATGTCTGTCTCTCTCTCTCTCTTCATGTCTCTCTCCCCTCTATTCCTTTTTTTTTTTTTTTTTTTTTTTAAGATCTTATTCATTTACTAGAAAGATAGAAGGAGAGAGAGAAAGAACCAGACATCAATCTGGTACATGTGCTGCCGGGGATCGAACTCAGGACCTCATGCTTGAGTGTCTAGTGCCTTAGCCACCTCCCGGACCACATCTCTCCTCTATTTCTTATTTCTCCCTTCCCTCTCAATTTCTGTCTCTACCCAGTAAATATATAAGTAAACAAAACATGAAGAGGAAAAAAAAATCCACCTAGACTATGTGTTACATTGTCTTACAAAAGAAAATGCAGGTGGAGTCTCATCAACAAGGTACGTGGTCTCCTGGGTGAGCAATGCCCCAGCCGGACAGGGTGAATCTTCATTCTAACTGTCTCAAGAAGGGGCTGTCAGGTCTGACTGGGCGCGGAGACTGGTGTGGTAAGTGAGCAGAGGCCAGAACAAATCACAGGAGCAGGTAGGAACAGAAGTCAAAGCAGGGAAGGCAGGGAGGAGGCTACCCTGATGACCAGGTGCAGACGTGGGGGGCATCTCAGTGGTCATGACAGGACATGTCGATGGGCCCCAGATGCTGGCAGAGAGCCAACAAGCACCAGCCTCTCCTCACACCAGAAAGGCAGGAGCTTCCCTCTCCTCGGACCTCCCCGGCACCTGCCTCACTGGATTGTGTGCACGGGGAGTGGCTCACTGGGATGGGGGTGCGATGGGCAGATTCAATGAAGAATAATGTGGGCACATGAGCACACTTACCCAAATTGGGATCCAGAGCCTGGCGTTTCTTGATTTTAGCTTCAGAAATCGCAGAGTAATAGGCACAGGTCATCTTGATCAGCCACGTCGCTCGGACCATTGGCACGGAATATTTAGCTAGATATGCAAACACATCTTCTTTTTTACTGAGGATGGGAACCTGGAAAGAGATCAGACAGTTATAATAACCACACGTCAAGTTCACTCTGAGGCCAGTCTAGAGGAGAACCCAGAGAAACGGCTCTGAAAGCCGCCTGCTGGCTGAGAGAAAGCCTTGCTTTGATGGAGTGGCACGCGCAGTTCTCAGGAGGGAAAACATTTCAAGTATAAGTTCACTACTAAAGAGAAAGAAATAAAACTATGATTGGAATGCTGGAAATACAGTTCTTATCAGCTGGGCTTTCCTAGCCCTAAAAGCAAATTCTTTCCAAATTCTTTGATGCTAAAGATTACACTCGTCATGATCAGCAAAACAGGGAAGTTGGTTTTGTGACGGTCCTCTGAGGAGTTTCGCTCCAAATTAGAAGGGACAAGATACAGTGAGAAACCACCCATGCTCTGAATTTCATGAAGGAGAACTTCTTTGTGCAAAAGCTTTCTGGCAATGATGTTTCTTCTGAGTAACAATCTCCAGAACGCTTCTAAAACTGCTTTTTGCCCCCAAATGTAAAGGAGGCTGAAACGATGGATCAGTGAATCTGTCTAGAAAACACTGAGTTGTAAATATCTAGCTAATTAATTCACTAGTTGAAAGTAGGCACTTGAGGCAGTTAATTATTTCTTCCAGACCACAAAGGTGCCATTTAGCAAATGAGCGTCCCAACGTACCCCTCATCAGCTAGAAAGTTAATCCACTTTCCTGGACTCCCAAGTATCCCCGGGATAGCTCACTCATCTACACAGTTGTCAATTTGCTATAAGAAAACATGAAGGCGGAAGACAGGGTGGACTGTGGGGCTTAGGATGCACCCACTCCAGGAGTAACCCCCACCCCTGCTTGTCTGGGACCAGCTCCCTGCACTCTGCGTTTACAGACTGTACGGGAACGGGAAGTAATCCTCGCCCCTCACACGCATGGCAGAGCAGGAGAATCATATCTGTCACAGCGAGGGTGCTTCTTGTTTGGTGGCCATTTCCAATGATTCTTCCAGGCTGGCTGGGTGCTTTCCACCTGGGGTCTTGACCTTCTAGAAGGCCCCTGCTTTTGTTGTGATTCTGTGATGGGAATCAAGGCTCCCAATCAGTTAACCGGTGCGTACAGAGAGGCAGCTTTCTGTTAGCTGAATCCTCGTTTAGGGAGTAGATCTGGGGGCACTGTGTACATGTCAAGAGATATGACTGTTCCCTAGAATTTTAAAGTCTTTTTTTTTTTTGTACCACCCTTTGAAAATGGGTGATCCATCTCATGTTCAATGTGGAAGCACCAGGCTGACTAACTGGCAAGATTCAGTTTGCACATCTACTCTAATTCAGGGGCCCATTCACAGAGCCAGGACCATATATATCCTGTGGCTCCCTTAGGTGACGGCTTTAGAGCCTGATCTCCACGACAGATCCAACTGTGCTGCGTCAACACAGCAAGTAGGAACATGAAAGGCACAGAGGACAAAGCTGGAAGGTTCCTCTGTGCAGATCTCAATACCACGTATCCACAAGAAAGCACCCTGAACTTCTAGCTGACGAGGCACAAGGCTCCAGGTTTACTGCTTATAGCTGAAGCTGAGGACAAGAAAAATGCAGGCTTAAACATTCACCCCAAGACCTAAGCCCTTCACTAGGACATACAGTCAGTATGACATCCAGAGGTTAGAGGGAAACGGTCAAGGTCAGCTGGCCTCTCATTCAGATGTCACAAAAGACTCTAGATCAGCCCCCCCACACCCAAAATAAAGCAAATAAACAACTAGTCTGTCCAAAGAAGCATCACCAACAGTATCTCCTACAGAACACTACAAGGTTCTCTATGACAGGAAAAGAAAAGATCATTTCTAGCATGTGAAATGCCTGAATGAGAAAGCCAAGCAAAGCTTTAACAGCAAGGGGTAAAGCTCAAAGAGAAGCAAGGGGTGCCAGGTCAAGAGTTTCAGAATTCTGAACAGCAGATGTGAAGCTGGTGATTTTAACTAAGGGAAGGGACAGAAGTTGATGATTTTTGTCAAATTTCCAGTGTGGGCCAATTCAGGAAGGAAGAGACTGTTTACACTATTCTAGTAAGACTTCCTTGCAAAGGTGATACTCATCTGACAGCACAGAAGCCAGGAGCTTTTTTGAACGTCACTAAACCCAAAAAGTCAATGGGCAGCTGTCTGGTTTCTACATCAGGCCAGGGCTAGGCTTAAGTACTGAAAGAAAACCAAGTCACCCAGAAGGTGATGGTTCTCAACCCACAATAGGGGTCACCTTTCCCCAGCTTTCATGCCACCATGAACACCCCCAGTCACAGCAGTGGGACAAAAAAATCTGGGCCCAGTGTTACCAATGTCACCTGGAAGGAACACAGGCAGGGCTGGGTAACCAGAAGGCTGTCCTGGTGAGGCAGCAGTCTCTGTTGCCAAATGTAGCTGCTCCCGGGGCTAAGTTAGAAAGGCCCCTTGTGGACCTCCTCTGTGGAGCTCCATTCTGGGTCTGCTCTGGAACTCTAGAATAACAGAAAACCAGGCTCCAGATGCTAACCCAGCCCCTGCAGGAAACTCTCCTGGACTCTCAACCAGAGTTGGAGGATGAATCAGGATCTCAGCAGGAAAAGGGAAAGTGTTCTGTAGGAAGTCACTTCAGGAGGAATACCAGAAATGAAATGCTATCTGACCTATTGAAGGCCCTGACAAGTTGCTGTCAAAATCGGCAAGGCTAAGAATCCCAGGAAGGTGGTGCTTCTTGGCCACAAGGCCATCATAATGAAGAACACTGTTGATAGCATCTCAGACTGGCCGTACAGCTGTGCTCTGGTGGCTGGGACTGACCATTAATCCATGCCAAAGTGACAACTGTCATGGATAATGTCAGGAAATTGTGCGGATGTGGTTGAGCTTGGCAGGGCTCACAAAGCACCCTGCATTCCTGATACTATGGCCTATCTACATAATCATTACTTTGCCTAAAAGATTCCCACTCATTCCATTCCTTTGATCTATCTTCTTTCTACCCTCAAGACCCTCCCTGCCTCCAGGGTATTATTAATCCTTACCAGTTAAAACCCTCGCAACAGTAGCTAAGGAAGTTCCTACCTTTCCAGCCCCATTTTGCCTTTCTCTGCCCCTTTTCTAGTCATTTCTGTTTCTGACTTGCCACTTCCAGGTCTGTCTTTTAAAAGCCTTGGCTCTCTGATCAATAAAGACATTGCATTGTCTCACCACGTGTTTGGTTTCTGAGTCATCTCCCTCCTGTCGCTGAGTGAGTAGCAGCCCAGGCTGGCTTTGGTCAAGTTCTCTCCAGCCCAGAAGCCCCAAGAGTATGCGCCCAGGAAGAGGCACCCCCATGCTAGCCTGGCAGATAAGAAGATAATCACCAAGAGGTCAAAGATAAAGTCTTTTGTGAAAGTTCGTAATAACAATCACTTCATGCCCAGAAGGAACTCAGAATATCCCTTTGGATAAAACCACTGTCAACAAGGATGTCTTCTGAGACCCTGCTCTTAATGTAAGACCCATTGAGAGGCGAAGGTCAAGTCTGAGAAGAGGTACAAGACTGAAATCCAGAGCTATGATTTTAGGTGTTTTGTTTCAGTCATTAAAAGCTAAAAGAAAAAGAGAAAAATGGTATCTGAGCTCTCTAACCTGAGCAGCATTACAGTCTCTTGTTCCCTGCTCTAAAAGTACTTCCACTATCAAGACAATGAAATGCTGAGGGGAGCTGGGATTCTAGAAATGCCCATGAAATGAGGATTTCCAGGCTCAATTCAACAGCTCTGTAACAAAAATATATTTAGCTTTGCAAAGAGATGTCAAGATGTCAGGGCTTACCTGAGGAACACCTGGCTTGGCCAGAGGCAGCTCCTAATAAAGAGAGAAGAACAGTGGCTAATACACCGCAGCATGACTTAGTGACTTCCTCAAAAGATGAGAGACCACTACGCCCCTTGAGCTAGTCTCAATTCTTCAGTTTTCACTTTCAGAAAATACTCTCAAAATGCATCCCAGGAACTTAAAGAAAAACAAAACTGAAAAAGGAAGATGCTATAATATGGGATGAACCAATGGGAAAGGTGGGCTACAGGCCGAGAGAGGACATTAATGGGTGTCTGCCCTCGGACTTACGGTGGCCTTGAGATGCAACTCACAGGCCACAGTTCACTCCCCAGAAGAGAAGTGCAGTGCCCCTCAGAGGCACTTCCTGAATTCTAAGAGGTAGATCTGCAGTGCATTCAAGGAATTTGGTGGTCTGGAACCACTGAGATAATGCAAAAGGTAACACCAGGCTCTAACACTCACTGAGTTAACCAAGTAACATCAGACGAGCTCCAGGGGGTGTTTTTCAGAATAGCTCAGAGCTCCTCTAAGCTGGCTGGCACCAGACAGGTTTGTGCACAGAAGATGGGCACTTCTTAAACTAAAGGACTTCAGGAAAGTGAGAAGTGACCCAGGGGCTCCTAGCAATATACAAGAATTGGAAATGAAGACTCTGGAGGAGGTTTCCAGCTCTTGTCTTAACCACAAAGATCAGTTCAGAGCAGTTGGATGAGAAAACTGTGGAGTCTGTTACTTCCCAGACTTAAAGTCTGTTACTTTAAGAGAAACTATCAGAGACAAAGATCTGCTGTGACGGAGATGATGCACAATGTGCACTGTGTTCCACGTAACTACACGGTCATCAAGGAGCCGGCAGCGGGGGGGGGGAGGGGGGGGGCGACAATGATTTTAAAAAGACCCTGCCACTTGGGGAGAATACAGATCCAAGGATGACAGAGGACCTAGTGGGGGTTGTATTGTTATATGGAAAAGTGGGAAATGTTATGCCTATACAAACTATTGTATTTACTGTTGAATGTAAAACATTAATTTCCCAATAAAGAAATTAAAAAAAAAAAGACCCTGCCACGTACATATCCTGTCCTGAACAAAAGGCTAAGAGCTACAAAGAAAGTTTCACATTTTCTTCTAAAAATTTGCCCAAGAAGTTTTTCAAGCACACACAGAATCACTATCTGTTTCTTGCTGGTTAGGAAAGAATTGGCTTAAAGCACGTGGATGATGTTTTGCTCTATTCTTTTTTTTTTTTAAAGGAATATTTCTTAATAAGAGAGAGAACCAGAGCATCATTCTGTCATGTGTGATGTCAAGAATCATACTCAGGACCACATACTTATGAGGCCAAACCTTTATCCACTGTGTCACCTCCTGGGTCATAGATGTTTGGGTTTTTTTGTTTGTTTGTTTTTAAGACATTCTGACCCTGTGAAAAACTGAAAATCCCACCACACTCATTTCATTGCCCACAGACGGCACCTGTGTAGCTGCATTGCTGGGGGCACCAATCACAGACAGGAAGCAGTGTGTGCGCCACACTCCAGCCACTGAGGTAGGAGTCTGGGAGAAAACTGGGGAAATGAAGCCTAGATCCCAGCATGATCTCAAATGAAACAAAGCAAGAAACGCTAAATACCTTTTTTGCCAAAATCGCAAGTGGTTTATTTCCTGCTAAGTCAGAGAACCAGCTATGAATTGCACTCTGGGACCGAGCGGTGACCAACCAATAATTGTCTTTAGCATTAACTTGCGGTTTCTTCTTTCCGGTGTCCTGGAAAGTGTTGAGCTTTAGTTTCTCAGCTAGTATGCTGCTAAAATAAGCTCCAATCTGTAAAAAGGGGAGAAAGTAGGGAGAAACCATGAAAGACAATGAACGAGTATGTTAAAAACAGCATTGTTTCATTTTTATTGTTTTAATACTAATAAATGAAAATCTTCAAGCAACCCAACAGATGATAAAATTGTATGCTAAGTCCTTCAACCAGCAGAGCTCTGATTTCCTTATCCTAATGCAAGGCCGGCCCTTCCCCCAGCACTGCTATTCCACCAGCAAAGAGCAGCTCAAGGGGAAGACAGAAAAGCCTCAAAGAGTCTCTGCTAAGACAAGATGAATTTCATCCTGAATACAGGAGAGCTGGTGCTGCCGGAATCTTCAGCTCCACTTTCTCCCCTCATAGGACGCACCCATTTGGGGAAAACCCTTTTCCTCCACTGTGCTGCACACTGGAGCAGAAAGCCTCACACACAATTATATGGTAACAATCACTCTTTTCCTTGCTTCATTTCAATAGCACATGGTTGTGTTTTGTTTTTTGTTTTTGTTTGTTTTTGGAAAGGAAGTAGTAAGTGTATTTATGCTCAGTGCTTTTAAATACCAAAATCTTAAGGAATTTAATTTATTTAAATGGCCAATTACAAAAGGCCCAATTAAATTAGGTATTCAACACCGAAAGGGGGGGGGGGGGTGCCAGTTTCATGAGTGCAAGTGTTTCAAGAGGAAGTCCATGGAGCTTCCTGCTCTGAACAGAGGAATTACTGTGTTGCTTTCCTATGAACCAAATTGAGAGAGAAAAGACCAAGATTAAAATTGGAGCAAAAAAAGAAGGAAAAAAACTAGCAATTCAGTGAAGTCACAGGAAACCTGTTTGAATTTCCAACAATCCCATCAAAGCATGACATTTTATTCCCTAGGAATCACCGAGCATACAGCAAGCAACATTTCCTGGTAAGTCCAGGTACCTTCAGAACAGGTAAAGACAGTAGCAACCGCACTGAAAGCACTTGCCCTGATAAAGCAAACAGGAATCACCACATTCTTTATTGCTCGTGATCAATGAACAATTAGTCTGCAGTTGTAACTAATTAGTTGGTTTTTTTCTACCAAGGTGAAAATCAGGCACAACTTTTTCAGTCATCACTGGGCTCCAAGGCTCCTGGCTGATTGTGTCAGACAGAAAAGAGAGTGGGGTAAAGAGACAGATGGAGAGAAGGAAAGGCAGCATGGCCCCAATGCTCCCCCTAGTGTCAATCTCAAGGGTGTGCACGTCGAAGCAGCCCTCCATCATGTCTACACCAATTTGCATTCCCTCAGGCAATGTGCGAAAGCTCAGGTTCAACTTAAGAAACTTCATTTTCAGCTATCCAAACCCCAAATAAAGTTACCTTCAAGAATCTGAGTGAAGGCAAGTTAAATAAATTTTTAAAAAGTCATGAGGCTGAATATTGGTAATAGTTCTGCGACAAGGTCACTGCACTAAAAGCCAAAGAACTGCGTAGTTAGAAGGCTCAACAATTCACACTGTGTTTTGTATATCTCACCACAAAAGACAGAACACAAATTGCAACACATACATAGCTTAGGCTGTGTTACAAAGTCTACTGAGAGTAGAAAAAGACACAACTGACAGCATAACGTTGTGTTGATAAAACTATGTGCAGAAAATGCTTCCATTCATTTCCTTAGCCTTGAAGTACGACTTTAGTTAGGGCTTAGTAAACTGGCAGTTACATACACGTTTGTGTATACACAGACCCACATAAATGCAACTCTGGGGTGATACACAAACCTTTAATAATGATTACCTCTGAGGAAGGGGAAAGAAACATAGAAATTTATGCTTGCTTTCTTTTTATTTAGAAATATGATAATTCCAATTTTTAAAATATTTATCTATTTCCCTTTTGTTGCTCTTGTTTTATTGTTGTAGTTATTATTGTTATTGATGTTGTCATTGTTAGACAGGACAGAGAGAAATGGAGAGAGATTGGGAAGACAGGGAGAGAAAGACAGACACCCAGAGACCTGCTTCACCACCTGTGAAGCAACTCCCCTGCAGATGGGGAACGAGGGCTGGAACTGGGATCTTCGCTGGTCCGTGTGCTTTGTGACACGTGTGCTTAACCCACCTCACTACCACCTGACCCCCGGTAATTCCAATTTAATAAAAGCATTTCAAAATTAAGAAATAAAAACTCAAAGAGAAAAAAAATCAAACCTCCAAATACAAAATACAATTGAAGAAAAAATTCTGTCTCTATAATTACTAACACAATCACACAGAAAAACTGTAATTAAAGAAAATGCTTGCATGACTCAGGTGGTGGTGCACCTGGTTGAGCGCACATGTTACAGTGCACAAGGACCCGGGTTTAAGTCCCCAGCCCCCACCTTCAGGGGGAAAGCTTCACCAGTGGTGAAACAGTGCTTAGGTGTCTCTCTGTATCTCTCCCTCTCTTATCACCCCCTTCCCTCTCAATTTCTGGCCTTCTCTATCCAATTAAAGATTTCTTAAAAGCCTGCTTGGCAAGAAAAATAAAAAAAAAAAAAAAGAAAGAAAATGCTTGCTATTACCCTAGTGCAAGTTAGCAAAGAGCAAAATCTGAAAAGCATCACACAGTACCTACACTGCTGGAATAGCACTGGTACAGCTTACTCTGCGTCTTCACGCGGTACCTACACTGCTGGAATAGCACTGGTACAGCTTACTCTGCGTCTTCACGCGGTAACCACACTGCTGGAATAGCACTGGTACAGCTTACTCTGCGTCTTCACGCGGTACCTACACTGCTGGAATAGCACTGGTACAGCTTACTCTGCGTCTTCACGTGGTAACCACACTGCTGGAATAGCACTGGTACAGCTTACTCTGCGTCTTCACGCGGTACCTACACTGCTGGAATAGCACTGGTACAGCTTACTCTGCGTCTTCACGCGGTACCTACACTGCTGGAATAGCACTGGTACAGCTTACTCTGCGTCTTCACGCGGTACCTACACTGCTGGAATAGCACTGGTACAGCTTACTCTGCGTCTTCACGCGGTAACCACACTGCTGGAATAGCACTGGTACAGCTTACTCTGCGTCTTCACGCGGTACCTACACTGCTGGAATAGCACTGGTACAGCTTACTCTGCGTCTTCACGTGGTAACCACACTGCTGGAATAGCACTGGTACAGCTTACTCTGCGTCTTCACGCGGTACCTACACTGCTGGAATAGCACTGGTACAGCTTACTCTGCGTCTTCACGCGGTAACCACACTGCTGGAATAGCACTGGTACAGCTTACTCTGCATCTTCACGCGGTACCTACACTGCTGGAATAGCACTGGTACAGCTTACTCTGCGTCTTCACGCGGTAACCACACTGCTGGAATAGCACTGGTACAGCTTACTCTGCGTCTTCACGCGGTACCTACACTGCTGGAATAGCACTGGTACAGCTTACTCTGCGTCTTCACGCGGTAACCACACTGCTGGAATAGCACTGGTACAGCTTACTCTGCGTCTTCACGCGGTACCTACACTGCTGGAATAGCACTGGTACAGCTTACTCTGCGTCTTCACGCGGTACCTACACTGCTGGAATAGCACTGGTACAGCTTACTCTGCGTCTTCACGCGGTAACCACACTGCTGGAATAGCACTGGTACAGCTTACTCCGCGTCTTCACGCGGTACCTACACTGCTGGAATAGCACTGGTACAGCTTACTCTGCGTCTTCACGCGGTACCTACACTGCTGGAATAGCACTGGTACAGCTTACTCTGCGTCTTCACACGGTACCCACACTGCTGGAATAGCACTGGTACAGCTTACTCTGCGTCTTTTAAGATGGGAGTAAATGAATAAATATGCTGGTGATGCAATCACCTCAGGGTTCTCAGTGTGGAAGAAGAGAAAAACAAAGATGGAAAGTGATCATCCCTGTGGTATTTAAATTAGAACTGGTAGATGAGAGATGGAAGGGACAAGAGTTGGAGAAGAGGAAGGGAGGAGACAGTAAGACTGCGAGGTGAAAGAAAAGAGGGCTGAGTGGTGGTGCACCTGGTTGAATGCATATGTTACATACAATGTGCAAGGACCTGGGTTCAAGAGGGAAAGCTTTGGAAGTGCTGAAACAGTGCTGCTTGTGTCTCTCTGTCTCTTTCCCTTTCTATCTCCCCCACTTCCCTCTCAATTTCTGGTTGTCTCTATCTGGTATAATAAAAAAAAATAAAAGGAAGGAAGGAAGAAAAATAGGGAGGAAAGGAAAAAGAAAGGAAGTGGAGAAAAGGATTCTGTATGTTTCTCATCTCTGCCCACTGAAAGGGGCCGCAAGTTAGATATCTGAAGAGCCATGAACATGCCAGGGACCAGACCTGGGCTGGGGAAGGAAAGGATGGATCTGGAGTATGTCAGTGTGCTATCAGTGAAAGTGAGAGAGAGAGAGAGAGTCTCAAAGCACTGAAGAGAGTCATGTTATGAGCAAGCCTGTAGGTGAAAAGAAAGAGAAGGATATCAAAAATAAGTGAAGATAACTCATTTTAAAAAAGAAGACAGGGGAAGCTGGGCCGTAGTGCAGTGGGTTAAGCGCAGGTGGTGCAAAGTGCAAGGACCAGTGTCAGGATCCCGGTTTGAGCCCCCAGCTCCCCACCTGCAGGGGAGTCACTTCACATGCAGTGAGTCAGGTCTGCAGGTGTCTTTCTTTGTCTCCCCCCCTCTCTCCATTTCTCTCTGTCCTAACCAACAACAATGACATCAATAATTACTACAACAATAAAACAACAAGGGCAACAAAAGGGAATAAGTAAATAAATATTTTTTAAAAAAGAAGACAGGCGTTCAAGTAGAAAGGAAAATAAAAAACAAAAAACAGATGTCCTTTACAAAAGGATTCCAGCTAATAAACGTCCAAGGAACAATAATTACAAAACCAGCATTTGGCAAACACCAGCAAAATAAACTTTTCATCAGGAAACCATCAATTGATGCTAAAAGCAGAGTGAAATTCACTGGGGGAAATATATTCATATGGCTGCAAAGCATAGACGTTTACAAGAGTCTATAACAGAAATTGTAAGAAAACGACTGTTTGCAGACACGCCACCTTCAATGATAAAAACATAATCAAGGGGCTGGGTACTGGTGTACCAGGTAGAACACATATGTTACCATGCACAAGTATCCAAACCCTGGCTCCCCATTTGCAGGGTGGTGCTTCAGTGAAGCAGTGCTGCAGGTGTCTCTCCTCTCCCCCCTCCCATATCTTCCCCTTCTCTCTTGATTTCCCTGTTTCTATCCAATAAATAAATATTTAAAAAAAAAAAAAAAAAAAAAGGTATCAGCATGGCCAATAAAGGACAATGGCAGGGCATAACTTCTGACCTGGAATGTAGTCTTCTTACCAGACATATATAACCTGAATCTTGTAATGAGAAAAACCAGACACATCTAAAACCTAGAGTGGAATATAAGGCACATGCCTGGATTCTTCTACTGGACTGTTAGAAAAGTCACAGCATGTTTTTCTATGCAAAAAATGGATCGTGACTTTTCTGACAGCCCAAAAGAAAGCCCTTCAAGACACAGCGACAACAAGTAAGAAGCAGTGTGATACCGAATCAAAAGAAACCAAGCAGTGAAAGCAGCCAAAGGTAAAGCAAGATCCCTGACGGGGGACCTGGGCCAGAACAGCACCTGAGTCTCTGGGGACTTTGGGCTGTGGTTCAGACAGCGTTACATTTCAAAATTAACTGTCATGGGTGACACACACACATACACACAACTTTTCAGAAGTCTGAAGAAATAGACCATCGGCATTACCTTGGACGGATTAATTACAATATTCCGGGCTGAGCCATGTTCATCTCCAGGAAAGGCTGGCTGGTTGTTGAAGCCTTGTTTAACGTTCACAGCGGTGAGTTCATCCTGTTCAGGAAACAGTACTGATTAGTTCCCAGGAGGCCACGGCTCCAGTTTGCCCCAGGACCCCACAAACTACCTTGGCCACAGCCCCTAGGAACAGACACTGTCAAATGCAGAGTAGAGCAGAAGTCAAAGCTTAACTACAGAGGGAGATTCACTGAATGCAGCAAAACATCGGCAACTGCTGACTCCAGGTAGAGGCTGTGTGTTATACCATTCTCAGTTTTTCTTAAGTTTGAAAATCCGGGAAAAGAACAAGAACAATCCCGAAACCCCCTGTACAGAAATATAAAGTCATGGGATTGTTCAAGCAGAAGTGTTTCTAAGACATCTTGACTCTTCCCTCCTTGGTCAGTCCCTGTGTGCGCCCCAATTCTGTGTTCAAGACTGACTCACTCCACTTACCTAAGGCCCCACAGGGAGCGAAACAAGGGGAATGCAGGGGCTTTAGAGACTTGCTATTTGATCTCCAGTCAAGGCCATGCCCCTGTCAACTTGTGAAGTCCCTCCACCAATCTTGGGTAGTATGACCTTCGCCTTGCCTGAGGCTGAGGCCAGCATGCACCTGACATGCCCACTATAAAGGCATCAAGAGCCAGTAGTTGCACGCAGCCATCACTGAAATCCTGTCTTTTCAGTCTTAGACTGGGAAGAGACATTCCCATGACACTATGTCACCGAAGTACAAGTGCCACACGAAAATGCGGTCTAAAAATACAGAGCTGCTACTCATGCTCTGCCTTAAAAAAGACCACTGACTGGATAGACAGAAGGACACACACTTTTTAACAAGATCATAACACATCGCAAATAGCCCAAGGCAAAAGAAAAAAAAAAAAGCCTTGCTCAGGTCACTGAGTTCAAAACTGAATCAGTGATCTTAAAATACAGACTTGAAGAATGAAAGGGAAATTTTTTGAGTTTGCT
Source organism: Erinaceus europaeus (assembly GCF_950295315.1). Classification (NCBI taxonomy): domain Eukaryota; kingdom Metazoa; phylum Chordata; class Mammalia; order Eulipotyphla; family Erinaceidae; genus Erinaceus; species Erinaceus europaeus. Next base: position 21,754,838 of record NC_080170.1, read on the forward strand.
TCACTCCAAGCCAAGGAAAGGTCTTGGTGACAATGAGGGCAGGATGGGATGGCAGCCACAGCAGAAGCGTGAAGACCTGCACTCCTTCTGCCCTAGGAACCTGTGCAAGAGAGCAACTGGCCAAAAGCACCGATCTGATTCGGCAAGAAGTCTCAGGACAGAAATCACCGAGGACAGATAAGCCACCTGGAAGCTCACGTTGGCCCAAAACTGAGGCCTGTAGTAGAAAGGTGCCAGGCAATACCGCTGGGGAAGCCACCATTCTCCTGTGCTTTCCAAGACCCCACCGCAGCTCCGTGGCCACCAAGTGTCCCCCTAGCAGAGAGGTCACACACACTGTGTGACCCACACTGACAATGAGTGGCGGTCACGTTGTAGTGGCACCCAAAGACATCTCTGACTGCACCCATGTTTTCAAATTAATTACCTGAAAATCTAGGGCATATCTCTCTAATGCATATTTTAAGGCAGAAAGGTGTCAGTCAACTTGAACAAGGACTTCTTTTATAACTCAAGAGACTGAGAAAGTGGGGGACAGCTGAGATGGTGGGGTAGGGTTGGGTGGGGGCAGTAAAACTGAATTTTATCTTTGATTTGGCCAGAGGAGTGTTGCAGGAAACAGCAATTGAGTAACGGCATGGGTTTTTACTAAAAATACATCTGCCTTAATCTGGGAGAAATGTGGGAGGCTTTCGAGGCCGTTCCATTCAGGGCTGCTCATGGTCTATTCTCAACCAACAGGCTCAGCCACGGCTGTGTGTTTGCGCTTGTGCACGCACACACAGACACACACACACGTGCATACAACACACAATCCCCCGAGGGAAAACACCTGCCAGGTGTGCTAGACTTCCCCTGCAAGAGGACCCACACAGGTGCTGTGGGGAACCCAGAATTCAAGAACATACACATCACCTTGTATGTGAAGCTACACAAAAGCACACGGGAAGCCTCAGCTCTCACAGCGCCCTGGCCCTCCCTGGGACAGACCTCAGCCTTTCCCTCTGCTCCACAAGACGGAGACCGTCTCCGCACGGCCTTGAGAGGGCGCTGTCATCCCTGTTCCCCTTCCTAGCCCTCCTCCAGCCACACCACTTGCCCTACAACTCCTCAGACACGTCACAGACAGACTCGGGACACAAGGTCTTGGTACTGTCTGCTGTCTGAACGCTCTCTCCCCTGAGATCCACGCATCCAATTAACTCCCTGCCCAAACGGACTTTGCTCAAATTCCCATTCTCAGTGAGAACCTGGTGAGCATGTTTAAAGCTGGACCTCTTCACTCCATTTGCTCCCCACACGCCCCACAATCCACTCCACACCTCTTGAGAACACGTCCCTTGGCACCCAAAGAGCATGGGACTTCCTTACACAGAGGTGCTCAGTGAATTACTGGGAAGACCAGGGCCAACAAGACAGTCCAGCCATTTAGAGTACAGTCTAAGGCCCTAGAGGTTACAGATGTAACCCCCAGGACCACCTTATATCATAGGTGAGTTGTGCTTTCAACTGTCTGCCAATGTCTCTCCCTTTCTCCCTCTCTCTCATCTCTCATTCTCATAGTAAATAAAAAATGTTTTTAAAAAGAAGACAGACGGGGGTTGGGCAGTGGCACAACGGGTTAAGCACGGCATAGGGACCCCGGTTCAAGCCCCCAGCTCCCCACCTGCAGGGGAGTCACTTCACAGGCGGTGAAGCAGGTCTGCAGGTGTCTATCTTTCTCTCTCCCTCTCTGTCTTCCCCTCCTCTCTCCATTTCTCTCTGTCCTATCCAACAACGAACGACATCAACAACAACAATAATAACCACAACAAGGCTACAACAGCAAGGACAACAAGGGGGGGGAATAAAATGGCCTCCAGGAGCAGTGGATTCATGGTGCAGGCACTGAGCCCCAGTAATAACCCTGGAGGCAAAAAAAAAAAAAAAAAAACAGATGTGATGGTAGCCTATTTTGAACAGCTGGATAGGCACATCCTGAGTCACTGCCCTAAGACTTTGGGGACCTTGAGTCCACTTGTATTTTGATTAGAGCCACTTAGCCTGGAACATTCGATTTTACTCCATCCTGAAAACAAGTGTTTCATCATACCCCCTTTCCAAGTCTCAGAGAGAGGACCTGGGTAGTAACTTACCAGCACCCACACATAAAGAGTCAGTTGGATGCTCTCACATGCTCTCTTCTTAAAAGGAGACAGAAGGATGCGGCTGGCCCTTGAAGACGTACAAGCAGGAGACGCAACACCTGCACTGCTCAAGTGCGGTCTCCGGGCTGCAGCTGGAGGCGTCCGCAGTCTCAAGAGATGCAGACCCCCTCCCCGCAACCGCCACCCGCACCTCACACATCTCCACGTGACACCTGGGCAAGTTCAACCTTGAAGAAGTGGGGGCCCTCGGAAACACAAAGAAATCATTCCATACTTGCTCCAGTTCCCCAGACTCTCCATCATATATATGGCCACTGCAAATGCAGACTAGACCGGCGGAGGTGTCTGGAACTACTAGTTTGAGATCATCAGGAAAGCATGGCATGAATGCTCTGAAATGGCCAAAATGCTTGGGAGCATTTCAAACTAACAAAATCAGGCCTCCCAAAACAGCGAGATGAAAGCTGTATTCGTCAGAACCTTAGTGCCTACCTAAGTTAAAACCAAGCAGAAGCTGCCTTGATATCATCTACAGAGCAGATTCTCGCCCAAGCCAGAAGCTAGAAGCTGCAGGGACAGTGGATCCAGAACAGCTCTTCTGTGAGTCCAACTGTCCTGCCGAAGACACATGACACACCTGGCCCTGCCTGCTTAGTGCCGGCTATACCCCAATCACAGCAACACCAACACCGCCCCCCCCCAACGCCCACAGCACCCCCACTGAAAACCAAAGACCCAGAGGGCTGCTGAGCCGTCACAGAACCCTGCTGCTGAAAGAGGGGTTGGGGCTGTGGGGCTATGGGAACAACACAGAAATTTGGCCCCTGCCTTGTGCCAGCACCTCAACAATCCCAATCCAGCTCACTGCAGGTGGCCAGGGCTTTGCTGCTATGCTGGGGGGCAGGAAGGGAGGCATGAAGCTGACACCAGCCAGAAGGACTCCAAAGGAGTGCACACCAGCGGGGTAAGAAGTGGGGGGTCAGAACTGGGGAGTGGGGATGTAGGGAGGCTGCCCAGGTCTTCAAGAGTGACCTTAGACAAGCCGAACCAGAACTGGTCCTGTGCCTTGGTTTCCCCAACTGTGGGGGACTAGTAACAGCTGCTATGACTGTTCTGTTCTCCCACCCCCCCCTCCCCATCCCAGTTACAGAAGTAAAACAGGGTAGGTCAGGGAGATAGCTCAGCCTGTTAAATGACCAGCTTACAGAACCGAGGCCCCAGAGGCCACAGGTTCAATTCCTGGCCTCGGTCAACATCTCTCTTTCTCCTAAGTAAATCTGGAAATGCACTTAAGCAGGGTAATGAACTTGTGCGAAGTCACAAATGACTCCAGGGAGCCTATTTTCCCACCACAACCTGCAGTTAGACGTATCAGTGTTTCCTCAGATTCAGGGAAGGACTAGTCAGTGCTCAGAAACACAGTCTGCTTTGAAGAAAGCAAAAGCCCCTGGCCTGGACTGCCGTTCTTGAATCTGTGCCTTATGCAAGCACCAGGTTCCCTAGAGGGTTTGTAGGGCACAGCACCCTGGCCCTGATTCAGAGCAGGGCTGGGGTGAGAAAACAGATCCAGGCTTTGTGTCTTTCTGGAAGCAGACAGGCCCAGCACTGGGCCACCCATCTCACCAGGAGGATGGGGAGTAGAGCTGGAGCCTGAGAGAGAAATCAGCTCAGAGGTCTTTCCCCCAACACATGGAGCCAGAGGGAAACAAGCAGAGGGCTGCCCTTTCACCCGCTGAATATCCCAGAGACAACAACTAAGAACTCCAGGCCTGCCACAAGCGCTCCATCACATCTGGAAGCCAACAGTCACATCAAAGCTGGGATGCTGCTTCTGTGTGAGATCTTCTGATAGGAGACTTGAGGATGGCCTCCTACAGAAACTAAGTGAACGAAACCACAAAACCTGCACAGTCCCAACATGTCGTACCCAGGGAAGCTTATTTCTTAAAGCTGTGAAGAGGGTCAGAATCAATGGCAAGAATCCAAACAATGAGTTCAGAGTGAGACTTAAATTCCAGAGTGTTTACTGCTGGTTGCTTAGTTAAGCAGGGTTTCCCAAGACCTGGTACTACACCAAAAGACCACTTGAAAGCAAAACACATCCCCTGCTGGGGAGGGGAGGGTTGCTCTCTTCAGACTGGGGACCCAAAGGCACATGGAGCAACACTGGGCAGCCTCAGACCCAACAAGAAGTCACGTGTGTTCCTTGAATTCACACAACAGACATGACCCTTTGCACCAAAGTCCTCTGCTGAGTTTAACCAGGTCAAAAGAGAAAGGCAGAGTTCAGGACTTGGAACAGTGTGCCTTTACAACCCCAAGCCAGACTGCACTGGACACAAATAGCTGCCTCCTGTATGGGCCTTGAGCTTCTTCAAAGACTTTTCTAAAGGGGGGGGGGTACCCGAATTCTTCTCATGCCTTTCCTTCCAAGGGCACGCACTTGTTCCACTGCACCTAGTCAGCCATTCTTAACAAAGCACAACTCTGCCTGTTTGCAAAGCCTCAGTCAACTAAAAAAGCCAAAGGCCGTTCACCAGGATCTCAGGCAAGTCCAGAACAAGACTATACTAAGAGCTGAAAGGTTTCCCACTTATACCAGGTGAAGAATAGGAGAAAAGCACAGTACTTTTGTTAACTACTGGCAATGGGGAAATGCCATCGTGAATTAAAAGAGTTTTAAATGTGGGTATTTTGTGTTTTTTTTATCATTTCATTGAGGGGAGGGGCTAATGGATTGCAGTACCTTTGTCAATCCAGGGTAGATCATTCACCTCACCATGACAGGTGCCCGTACCAACTTTTCCACCATCATTCACCACTCCAGCCACTCCACTCCACCACCAGAGAGTCCTTTGCTGCGGTGCAATACACCAGACCCGGTTCAAGTTTGACTTTGTATTTTCCCCTTTCTGTCCTTGTATCTTTTTTTTTTAATATTTATTTTATTTATTTATTCCCTTTTGTTGCCCTTGCTGTCTTATTGTTGTAGTTATTATTGTTGTTGTCGTCATTGTTGGGATAGGACAGAGAGAAATGGAGAGAGGAGGGGATAACAGAGAGGAGGAGAGAAAGATAGACACCTGCAGACCTGCTTCACCGCCTGTGAAGTGACTCCCCTGCAGTTGGGGGGCCGGGGTTCGAACTGGGATCCTTATGCCGGTCCTTGTGCTTTGCGCCACCTGCGCTTAACCCGCTGCGCTACAGCCCGACTCCCTCTGTCCTTGTATCTTAAAGTCCGCCTACAATTGAAACCACATCATATTCATCTCTTTTTGGCTTATCTCACTTAATCTTTGATTCCTTCAAGCTTTGTGGAACCAGGAAGTAAACACGGGTCCTTGTGCATGCACTGCCAACACTAAGTAGCCAAATTTTGTTTTAGAGAGAGGAAAACACCACAGCACCCCTTCACTATCCATGAGCTTCCCAGGCACTTCCATGTGCTGCCAGGCCTCGACCCTAGTACCTGGCACAAGGTTAAGGCACACACTCCAGCATGGCTCCCGCATGTACAGTATGCATGTACAGTATATCACTAGCAGCACTGACGGGTCAACCTTGCACATGCAGGGGCTGCACCCACGGTTCCCTAGACCTGGAGGTGGAGATCCTGAAGGATGAATTCAGTCTGACCCAGGGCAGTGGCAAATGGGTCGCAACAGGCTGAAAACAAGACCAGCGCAGAAATGAACCCACCCTGGACAACAGGACTCCCACGCCGCCTGCTAGTGGCTTCATCTGAACTGACAAGCCTGAAAGCAATTCCAGGCAGTGGGTTGGTGTGGAGGGTATGTTTTCAGAATCTCTACAGAGCAAAAGTCAGCACTTGGAGACCTGTGGTGAACCCCAATGACTTCCAGAAATCTCGCCCATAAGCCTTGAACTTCAGTGAGTGACATTATTTGGGGATGGGGGTGATTTTCAATCTCAGTTCCAGCAGCATCTGACATTGAAAAAGTGAAAAAAACGTCTTGATGTTAGTTTGAAAACTGGTAAAGCTCTTGTTCATGCAAAGAAAGGTCAGCTGAGCCTGATTTTCAGTGACAGTCTCCAAAGCGGGTAATAAACGAGTGTGTGTGAGTTCGCGCACGCGCGCACACACACACACACGGACCTCCAGACTCCCCTCCTCGTGAACAGCATGTGGTAGAAACGCCCCATTACCTTATCACATACGTGTGTCTAATAAGCTGACTCAAGGCCTGTTCAGTGAGCGGAAGAGAAATGGCCACCAGGGATGATAAGCCAGGGGGAGAAACAGTCCCCTCTGTGAACTAGTCAGGCACAGGTCCGCTCTGTGAGCTAGGGCCTCACCCCACACACACACCAGGGTCTAAAGCCAACTTTGGAACTAAGCCTCTTGGGGGTTTCTCTCTCAGAAGGGCATCCTGAGACCCTGGGGTGTGGACTAGGAAGAGAACAGGCTCAACGACCCACAGGGGGAGGGAGTCATCTCTCTCCTCGCACTTCAAGGTGAACCCATCTTCTTTCTGCCTCCACCCGTATTCCAAAGCATCAAAGGCGTCCTTTTTTTTTTAACCCCCCTCGTTCCTCCCTCCAGAAGAAGCTGAAGAACAGAAGCACCCAACATAGAGCACTTCAGCACTTCAGCCCCCAGCATCACCTGTGGTCTCCTCCCTGCCTGGCAGAGTCCCAGCATTCAGGGCAAACCACCAGGCCCTGATCCCGGGTCCAACTCCCCTCCTGGGGTCGGATGCACAGGGATTGGAGTTTGAATTTTGAATGCAGGGTGTTTCTCTGATTGGGAACAAGGTACCCACCCTCTTGGGATCTCAGAGGCTTCCTTTGAAAGGCAAAAAGAATAACATGAGGGGAAAAAGAAATGTCACAGCTGGAGCACCAGAAACACAGACCGGAATGAGTCTGAGCTGTGGACAGAGAGAGATGACACAGAGCTGTGGAGCACAAAGGAACCCAGCCCTTCTCACACGGCAGTAAGGGGCATCTGCAGGGGTGTGTGACCTCAACTGGAGATGAGGCCTTTGGGAGAGGCTCAAATTAAAATCAAGTCAGAGGAGATTCAGGTAGGTCCTAAATCCAATATGGCGGGTCTCCTAAGTTGAAGGACACACAGAGAGGCAGGAGGGAGGCAGGTGGGAGCTTTGCTACCACAGTCAAGGCACAACTCCAGGGGCTACCATGAGCTGGAAAGGGTGGGAGGGTCCTCCCAAGGCTTCCTATACAGTCCTGCTTTCCAGGGGGTGTTTCTAGCCTCCAGAACTGTGAGGGGATACACTTCCGCTGTCTAGCCATTTTGTCTGCAACTGTCAGAAACAAACAAGAAAAAAAGGGGTGTGGGAGGGGAAGGGGGGGTAAACAGCCTCTAAAACCAAGAACCAGTTCAGTTCACTGGGCAGCAATAGGAAGCCAAGCCTGCAGTGGCCACATGCCAAACAGCAGCTTCAGACTCTAGAGAAGCAGGGCCCCTGGACCCCAAAAGACGGGACTGGCTTCTGTCTGCCATCTCTTCTCACTGATAATCACTTACTAGCTATGTGAGATGTTTTCTAAGAAGGGGACAGTTACGGGGAGTGGGGAGGGGCAGAGTATACTTCCCCACTGCAGACAAAATACTTGCAAGAGAAGGCCGGATGAAGGAGCCAGGCTGGCTCAGGGGCACAGGACTCCCCAGAGAAGGCAACCTAGCACTTCTCCACGCCACGCCTTTCAGAGTTCTAACACCAGGGCCACATTTGCATCAAAGCCGCATCTGAAACCCAGCTCTGTGCACCCCCCCCTCACCTACACTGCTATTAATACTCACCTCACCCAAACCACTGCTAGCCACCAGTGGCCCATGGTAGTGACCCAGCCAAAACCCAAAGGCTGTGAGCAAAACTGCAAGTCCTCCTTCACACCTGTGATGAGCCAGGGCAAAAAGCAAGGGGACAAAATCCTGCCAATGACCTAACCTCCTCCCCCCCACACCTGGTCTTGAAGCAGCTTTCCCCGCCTAAACTCCTGGAACTCCCTGAAGCAAGAGACAGCCCTATCTCACAGGGTGAGAAAGTGAGCCTTGGGGAGAAGGAGGGGAGAAAATGGCAGTGGCCATGTCAGGAGCAGGTCTCTGGTAAGTCCAATGTGTCCCTCAAGACAGAGAGGCCTCCAAGGAATCAACTAGCAGAGAAACTAGACCACCAGGTCCCTTCTCTCTGTGACATGAAGACACCACTCCCCCATCATGCAAGCTGACTGCAAGAACAGTGGCATCATGTGACAGGCACTCATAAGATACTTTAAGAGTGTGAGCACCATCGTGTTCATGGTGATGACCTGCTGTGGGCCCTTGGCTTGCCCGCACCAGGTCTTTATGGCTCTATATGTCAACTCTTTTTCAGCCACCAAGTTCCAGATGCTACCATGATGCCAACCGGACTTCCCTGGGCAGACAACCCCACCAATGTGTCCTGGAGCCCCGCTTCCACAGAACCCCCCACCCCACTACGGAAAGAGAGAGACAGACTGGAAGTATGGCTTGACCTGCCAACGCCCATGTTCATCAGGGAAGCAATTACAGAAGCCAGACCTTCCTCCTTCTGCATCCCATAATGACCCTGGGTCCATACTCCCAGAAGATTAAATAATAGGAAAGCTATCAGAAACTATGGAGTTTCTGGTGGTGGGAGCTGTACCCCTCTTATCCTATGGTCTCATCAGTGTTCTCCTTGGGGGTCCCCCATCTTTGTCTCCTCCCACTTCCAGGCAGGAGAGCCTCTGATTCCAATTATACCTAAATATACTCAGCATTTATCCCACTCTTATCTAAATAATTATATCCCATTAATTTGCATTCAAATCAGATTCAAATACATGTCACCCTCTCATATCACACACCTGGATGGGGCTCTCAAAAAAACTGGAGGAAAAGAGCTGAGAAAAAGACTTGAACTTTGAGGTGGGCATAATCACCCAGCGGGGAAGGATGTGAAGCTCAACGCCAGCCTGCTCTGCCCAGGCCGAGTTTGGCACAGCGTTAAGGGTCCACCGTCTCTCTGGAACCCTGACTGCTGGGTGAAGCACGGTCCCAGTCGACTCCTGTACTGCGAGTGCACCGAATGTTAACTCCTCCTATACATTCTCTCACTTGGGACCCCACCTGACCTCTGCCGCCCGGGCCCGGGTGCTGGCAAGGCAGAGGAAGCACAGGCCCGCCAGGGTGCTGTCCCAATGCTCACATCTGGGAGCTGGCCAGGAGCCCAACAGCTGGCTGCTGTCCACCTTCCTGCCCCGTACCCAGCATCACCCCAACTCCAAGTCCGGCGCTGCCTGTGGGAAGGTGGGGTGCATGGTTTCCACTGCTCTGTCACAGACTTAGAACCTCGACTTTGGGCCTCTTGTTCCTGGACTGTGTTGGTGAGGCTCACTGCCATGGCTTAGAAGATTGGCCACATTCAGTGCAAGAAGTGGGGACAACCAAGACACCCCCCCCCCCCATAGAAATGGTGGAGGTAATGAGGTTGGCAGTCTTGCTGTCCAATTCCATTCTCAAAGTGTACTCCAGGTCACAGATTCAGTCTGTTTCTGGGCCTCCACCCTCTGTGCCACAAGGTTCTAATTCCTTCACAGATCTCCGCTCATGCCAGTTGGAGCTCTGGGGCAGGGACAGGGGAGCCCCAATACTCGCCCGGCTCAGTTATCAAGTGGGTGCAGGTGCTAGAGCAGATGGAGAGAGACAGGGCACAAAAGTGTGACACACTGTCTACACCCTTCCTCTTCATCTCCTTGGGCCAACTGGGCTCCCTGCTGCTAATTCTCCAATCTTACAAGGCCCTGAGCAGTAGGCTTTTGCTTGTTTGGTTGGTTTTGTTTTAGACAGAAATGTAGAGAGAAAGGGGAGATAGAGAGGAAGAAAAGAGATACACCTGCAGGCCTGCTTCACTGCTTGGGAAGCTTCTCCTACTGCAAGTGGGGACAAGGGGCTTGAACCTGGATCCTTGAGCACAGTAATGTGTGTGCTCTATTGGTTTCACCACCACCCAGCCAGCCTTGTGGGGCTCTGTGTGCTGTGCAGTCTCCCCACACTCCCTCCCTCCCTTGTCCTACCACCAACCCCTCCCCACCACCCCCGCCAAATTTCTAAGGTGCAAGCTAACAGCACAGGTCTCTCAGCAGAACCATGAAGTAAGCCCTCACCACCCCCAGGGCCTCCCCTGCCCTTCTACCCAACCTCCAGCTTCTTCAAGTGTCTGGCCTGTCCCTCACTTAGATCAGCCCCTCACACCACACAACCCACCTCCCCACCTGACCCTCTGGTGTTCCTTTTCCCCAAGGAATGGTAAGAGCAGTTCCTTTCACATTCCTTAATGAGGCCTGCAAAGACAGCACCAGGGTTTCTTTATCTGCAAGGAAGACAGGCCCCACCACAAACACAGAGGCACTCAGAATAGCTGCAGCCAGCCACCTGGCCAGGTTGCTGGGTAGTAGCCCCTCACACCTGGTGCTGGGGTGCGCGTGACTCCAATGCAAAACCAAAGAAAATCAGGAAATCAGCCTGTCAGTCATTTCTAAAGTGCCTTCATGCCTGGGTGAGCCAGATGTCACTGGCTAGGGCAGGGCCACAGGTCCTCATGAGCAAGTGCGTGGGGCCTTTGCTTTCCTTTTGCAGCTGCACCCTCTTGCCCATAGCATCCCACAACTCCAAGCTGACTTTCCTTTCAATTTCAGTTAAGAGAAAAAAAACAGAGGGAGAGAGGAAGGAGGAAAGACACACAGCACTGCTCCAGCACTCATGGAGCTTCCTTCCCCTTGGCACCACACACAGTGCTTCCAGGGACTGTCATGGGCTCGAACCCAGGTCTTTGCTTATGGTAACAAGTGTGCTCTACTAGGTGAACTAGCTTCTGTTTCCCTCCCGCCCCACCTCCCCAGTGCTTGGAAATTTGTGGAAGCAACAGCCACTACAGTCAAGCAACACTGCCTTTTTCGAGTATTCATTTTTGTCATGTTGTTATTATCAGTCCACAACAGATTGAAAACTAATTTAAAAAAAAAAAAAGAAAGTCCTCCACCACAGGTTATTTTGAGAAGCGCTGTTCTGGCGGACAGAGAGCAGGCTTCTATTTCTTTTCTCCGCCCACTTATTGCTTCGAATGATGGCAGGCCTGGACCTCGGACCAAGCAAATGAAAACATCACTTCGAAAACAATTTGATAATCTAATAACGACGTCAAAGCAAAGCTCACATGGACGGCACAAAGGCAGAGTGGTTTAATTCATAAAGATTTTGTTTTCTTGGTTTTGTTTTCCCATGAGAGGGCTGACATTTAGTCTAAATCTGACCAAGAAATAAAAGCAGCTTGGACAGTACGATATTTCTCAAATGGCTTGTTTAAAAAAGAAAAAAAATATGCTGTCTGGAGCTTTAAAAGAAAATAAGAAGAAAAAAAAACATGCCAGAGCAGGTGCTCTGGTCTTTCTCTCTCTTTCCCAATCTTTCAATCTTATGAAATAAGTTTTTTTAAATAAAAAAAAAAATGAGCAATGGGGTTGAGTGCACGTTACAGTGCGCAAGGACCCAGGTTCGAGCCCCTGGTCCCCACCTATAGGGGGAAAGCTTCACAAGTGGTGAAGCAGTGCTGCAGGTGTCTCTCTGTCTCTCTCCCTCTCTATCACCCCCTTCCCTCTCAATTTCTGACTGTCTCTAGCCAACAAATAAATAAAAATAAAAAGGGGGCCGGGTGGTAGTACAGCAGGTTAAACGCATGTGGCGCAAAGCGCAAGGACCAGCACAAGGATCCCAGTTCAAGCCCTGGCTCCCCATCTGCAGGGGGGGGTCGCTTCATAGGCGGTGAAGCAGGTCTGCAGGCGTCTATCTTTCTTTCCCCCTGTCTTCCCCTTGCCTCTCCATTTCTCTGTTCTATCCAACGATGACAGCAATAACAATAATAATAGTAACAACAACAACGATAAACAACAAGGGCAACAAAAGGGGAAAATGGCCTCCAGGAGCAGTGCAGGCAAGGAGCCCCAGTGATAACCCTGGAGGCAAAAAAAAAAAAAAAAAATTAAAAATCTGCTAAAAAAAAAAAGAAGAAGAAAAAATGAGCAATGTTGATGTGAACCGACTTCAGAGAACTTGGGAGAAAAAAAAAATGACTTGGAGCTACTTGGAGTTTTCTTAACACCTCTATTCCTTTGCATGAACCAGCATCTTCAAGCAAAATTCCACTGACACATCAGAAAAAAGTCGTCTTCACTAGCTCTTTCCCACTGCCAATGCCCTGGATGGGCCTGACCTCAACCACCACCTGCTCCTTAAGTCTGATATGAATGAAGCGGCTGGGAAGGGGAAGCAGTTCTGCCTAATTTTAGTTGAAAACAGGACAGCATTTGCATTGCTGAGCTGTAGCATGCTGGGTCTGCGTGGAGACTGAGTTTATTTAAAAAAAAAAAAAAAACATTTATTAACCAGTGTTAACACATCGAATGAATCTATATATAGCTAATCAGAGCAGCTTACAAAATGCCAGAATGCATCATAAAACTGGACAGCCGTAATGAATAATTACAATGTGCATAGTGGCTAAGCTCAATACCTTGCTATAGCTTTATGAGTTGCAGGAAATTTTTAATAATGATTCCTAAAGCAATCCATTATAATTTTTCCTAAAACTTTTACAAAACCAGGCCACAATCTTTTATTGTATTTTTTTTTTAAGCACACAAAGTCCACGCTGTAGTAACTTGGAAATGTGCAACTCTGCTGACAAGAGACAAAAAAGCCAAAGGAACAAGAATCTCACTGTCATGCAGCTACCAGTTAAACAGTACATGTTCTGGGATGATTTTACACCAAAAAATGTCCACAATAATGTGCTTGCATAGAGATGGATCAAAGTCTTAAAACTTTTGAAAAGCAGAGACTGTCAGCATTCCTGGTTACACTGTCAGTCTGAAAGCCCACTAAGTCGTCGCTCAGCCACGGGGATGGGCCTGGTGCTGTGTCCATGGCCTCGGCCAGTCCCTTGACTTGTGACATCGCAGTCTGCATGACAGTCATCTCACAGAAGGAGTTTATTCTCACTGAGCAAAACCTCTGCAGTCTAAGAAATACCTATGCCACTCTCTTCACTAATTCTTCAGAAGTTTGGGGAAAAGTTCTTGTTCAAAAAAAGCTTTCTTTTAGGGCTGGGGTAGATAGCATAATGGTTATAGAAAAAGAAGCTCCACAAGTCCCAGGTTCAATCCCCCATACCACAATAAGCCAGAGCAGAGCAGTGCTCTAGTCTGAGGGGGAAAAAAAAAAAAAAAAAGGAAGATAGATACCTATAGGCCTGCTTCTCCACTCATGAAGTTTCCCTCCTTGCAGGTAGGGAGCAGGGGCTTGAACCTGGATCCTTGCACAGGTCCTTGAACTTTGTACTATGTGTTTAACCAGGTGCCCGACCCCCTTGATTTTAGTTTCTTTTTTTTTTTTTTTTTTTTTTTGTTGTTGTTTTTGTTTTTTACCAGAGCACTGCTCAGCTCTGGCTTACGGTGGTGCAGAGGATTAAACCTAGGACATTGGAGCCTCAGGGATGAGAGTCTCTTTGTATAACCATTATGCTATCTACCCCCACTCAACTTTAGTTTCTAAGACAGCGATTACTGAGATAAAACTTATATAAGTAAATCTCTATAAGATGCTAAACAAAGTGTACTATTGCAAAGTGGGTCTTAATATCCAAACATTTGGGAACCTCGGATTTCTGCAAAACCTTCTCTCCCAGGTCCTGTCAGAACTCAGAGGTCCTCAGACACCCTCCTCCCTGTTCACAGGCCTGTCTTCTCTACAGCAAGGTTCTCACCTGGGACATTCTAAGTCAGAAAGTCCTGTTATGAGCAGGGGTGGGGTGGGACAGAGAGTGACCCACTTCCCTGGCTTCAACAACGCTGCCAGATGACAGAAGCAGAAGTATACACGTAGAGGCTGAGTCCACCTTCTCTACTGGAACTTTGGGGACCCAGGGCAGTAACAGTGTACCCAGCATTCCTTTATTATCACACTCATTCATACAAGAGCTTCTGTGCCCTAGGTGTGGGCCAAGCACTGTGCTCAAACCATAATGGCCTGCAAGCTGCTCAGTAATAAATAATTGTTGAAACACTCAACTTGCCGGGCGTGAACGTACACAGCAATGTTCCTCTTACAACGTGGAAAATACGTGACTTGGAGAATGGCCTCACTGGTAGAGGACTTGCACGCCAGAGGCCCTGGTTCAATCTCTGGGTACTTCCTGTGCTAAAGTGGTACTCTGACTTCTGTCTCTGTCTCATATGTAATAAAGCCTTAGGGGGTCGGGCGGTAGCCAAGCGGGTTAAGTGCACGTGGCACAAAGCGCCAAGGACCAGCATAAGGATCCAGGTTCAAGCCCCCAAATACCCACCTGGAGGGGAGTCACTTCACAAGCAGTGAAGCAGGTCTGCAGGTGTCTGTCTTTCTCTCCCCTCTTCTATCTTCCCCTCCTCTCTCCATTTCTCGGTTCTATCCAACAATGACATCAACAACAATAACAACTACAGCAACAATAAAAAATACAAGGGCAACAAAAGGGAAAATAAAAATGTATAAAAAATAAAGCTTTATTAAGAACCGTGAAAAATAGTGGGAGAGACAGTATAATGATTATGCAAACAGAATTTATGCCTGAGGCTCCAAAGTCGCAGGTTCAATCCTCAGGACCAATACAAGCCAGAGCTGAGCAGTGAGTGCTGATAAAAATAAACAAATAAGAAAGATACCCAGGGGCTAGTGTTTCCTCTTCCATGGTAGCACTTCTTAATCAGGGGGATCTGTTTGTAGGAAATGCTGGGGAAAGGCTGCTACCCTGGCCATCATGGGTGGTGTCTGCACCTCCTTGAATGACCCTGTTGAGGAGAAGCTTTTTTGCTTTCTCCCCGCCAAGGTTACTGCTGGGGCTTGGTGCCTGCACGACTAATCCATGGCTCCTGGTAGCCAGTCTTTGCTCTTTTTTCCCCTTTTATTTCACAAGACAGATAAGCAGGAGATAGGGAGAAAGAAAGACACCGGCAGCATTGCTTCACTGTTCTTGAAGGCTCCCCTCTACAAGTAAAGACTGAGGCTTGGGCCCAGGTCCTTGTACATGCTGACATGTTCAGCCCTCGGTGCGCACCACCTGCTCCTCGGCCCCATTTTTTTTTTAATACAGGAAAATTAAACAACCCTCCTCCAAGTTCCCTTCTCACACACTAGGCTTTCTTCCACGATGGCACAGACATCCAGAACTGCCCTCCCCAACCCCAACCCCAACAGCAGGGCCACTGCCCTTCCACCAGAAATGAAATGGCTCTGATCAACACCTTCCAGTGTGTGTGTGTGGGGGGGGGGGGGGTGCAGAAACTCTCTGTGGTGGCTGTACACCCCTTCAGCCAAGGCAGAGAATCCTGGGGGGTACATTGGGGGGGAGGCAAGATTATGCTGAGGACCTAGGACACCAACAAAGTCAGGTCCGTAGCATCAGTTCATACACCCAGTAGTCTCCTCCTGTGCTGAATTTTCATGCACTGACTTGTAGACCCATGGTGAAGGCGGGTGCCGTCACTCCAACTCCCTTATCTCCTCATTACCTGTCCCAAAAACAGGAAACTAAGGAACTAAGGTGGCAGAAAGAGAGAGTGCTGGCCTGGAAAGAGAGCCCACCGGCTCTGTGCGCCACTACTTCATCAGAGATGAGACGCAGGTTCTAGCCTAGAGGAAGCTTCGGGGCTGTGGCGTGTTTCCCTCAGACTCTTTCTAGCTGAAAAGGTTGACCTGGAGCAGTGGGACCCTATGGACAACCTCAGAAGAGGGGCACCCTCCCCACACCTGACCTTTCATCAGAGAGGAAAAGCTTCTGCAGAATTCCCCATAAAAGATAAAAATCAAGAACCAACAGAATCAAGTCCTATGTTCACTCCAAGCTACAAGGGCGACGGAGAAAGTGGGGGTGCTTGTGGGATGCCATGAGGGCAGCCTGGAATGAACATGATGGCAAAGTGACCTAATGCGCACAGCCCTGCTAGGCGTTTAGCAACCAGCTTTCATACGGACAGAACCTGAGTTTGTGGTTCTGGCCAATTTCCTTAGTGAAAATGTTCCCCTCTATGGCAGATTTCAAGCCACCAGCTCACAAAACCCCTGAAACTGGAATCAGCTGGCCAGCCAAGTGGCCTCCAGCACACTCCTGAAAGCAAAGGCTGAGATGATTAGGTCTTACTCTCCCCAGCTCATAGGCGAGGAAATTGCCACCTTCCCCTCCCACAACCACAGGCCCAGGAGGTAGGGTATGACAGCCCAACACCACCCCACTTGGTGCAAATGTGCCTGCATCTGCCCCCCTACCCCATCTCTGTTGCACACCCCAACTCTGACCCACACCAGCCAACAAGGCTCTTGCCTAGCTGGGGGCCAACAATAAGGATGCAACCACTTGAAGGCAATCCAGAACTGTCCCTGACTCACTGGAAATGCTTCGGAATTCAGTGTAAGAGAGAAGAATCAGGGAGTCGGGCAGTAGCGCAGTGGGTTAAGTACACGTGGTGCAAAGCACAAGGACCAGAGTAAGTATCCAGGTTCCAGCCCCCAGCTCCCCACCTGCAGGGGCGTCACTTCACAGGCGGTGAAGCAGGTCTGCAGGTGTCTATCTTTCTCTCCCCCTCTGTCTTCCCCTCCTCTCTCCATTTCTCTCTGTCCTATCCAACAACAATGGCATCAATAACAACAATAACAACTACAACAACAATGAAAAACAACAAGGGCAACAAAAGGGGAAATAAATATTTAAAAGAGAGAGAGAGAAGAATCACCCAGTCCCAGCTTCAAAATGTCCACGCTGTTTGTCTGTGGACAATAATCCTCCCAGGTTATGTAGTTAAACATATATGTTTAGAAAGCCTGCTATTTTATTATTTTCTTTATTGTGTACGTTTTCCAAAGCAGAGCAACAGAAAAAGTCATCTATATATACATAGGTGTGCATGTATGTAACGAGCCTCCCCGGTCCCGTCACCCAGACTGCAAACTTATCTGAAGACATTTCAGTGGCCAGGAGGTGGCCCAGCAGAGCAGCTTTGAGTTTGAACCCCAGAAGATCAAATGTGGGTGATGCTCTGGGTCTCTCTCAATAAGGATTTTCTAAAGACCAGCTCAAAGTTGAGGTGCTGGTACACTGTCATCTAAGGATTACCCTCCTGTCTGCCCCTCCAGCCCCCCATTTCTCCCCTCCCCTTCCTCTCCTCTCCCACACTGGTGTCAGCTGTCTTCCAGGCTCCCTCTCCCCTCTCCCCGCCTCATGAGCAGCTCCAGAACTGTGTGGAGGGTGTCTCTAAGTGCCTTTCCTTCTCATCCCAACTCCTTCAGAAAAATATAAAACAAATGACGCCAGGGAGGTGACTCACTGTACGGTGCATGCACGAGGCGCTGGGTTCGATCCTGGGCACCCATGATGCACTGCAAAGCAGTCTCACAGTTGAGATTCAGAACCTCAAGAGGAAAACTCCAGGAGAGCCACAACTGCCAGAGTTTCTGCCACACCAAGTCCATGTTGCCTCCAAGATGCCCGCTATTTCAGCTTGGAGACACCTTCGTAGCTGGCCCAGCAAGACCTTCGACTCTGGTCACATCATCTTAGTACTCACCCCAACTGCTGAGTGGACCCTATCCCCCTCGCCACAGATGCCAGCCAAGTTCCCAAAGGGCCTATTTGAAAAATCAGACCAGAGTCACACACACACACACACACACACACACACACACACACACACACACACACTTCTGTAGCGCCAGGGCGAAGAGAGAGCTCACTGGGTAAAGGTGTGTGCCATGCTGTGCTCAAAGCCTAGGTGCAGATCCCAGTACCACAGGGGAGAGGGCTGGCAGGCTATGGGGGAAGCTCTGGAGCTATGGCATCTCTCCCGTCTCTGAAGAAACTGTCCTGTAACAGTGAAAGCTCACACTTGTAAGGCCCAGTATTACAAAGGAAGAAAAACAACAACAACAACAAAAACTCTATAAACCCTCCGCACCTCCAAACAAGTTAAAAGGTTAAAACAATACACCTCCCACAACCACCGCCAATGTAACCAACTACAAACAGGAGGGAGCTGTGGCTGCTTTAAGACCAAGGCTTGGAATTCTAATCCACCATAAACCAGGCACAGCGGACAGAAAGAAAACAAGCCTGATGTGGGAAAGCGACTCACCTGACCCAAGTTCAAGCCCAGCTTCCACTACACTGAAGGAAGCTGGGGTGCTCTGGCCTTCCTCCATCCACACCCACCCCTTCTCTATCTATTGGGAATAGTCAGAGCCCTGGAGAGTGAAGCCCTGCAGAGAACAAAAAAGAAACCAAAGAAATAAAGTCTATGCTGGGAGCCAGTTACTGGGACAGAACTCTAGGAGGGAAAGCAAACTCATCCGCACTATTTATCAGTAGACCCTAAAGATACTGATACTTCAAACTCTTTAGACAAATAAGTCATCAAATATTGGGGGGTGAGAGTGGAGACAGGTAGGAATAAGTGGGAGCCTAGCTTGAAATTTATTCTACTGATAAATACACAAACTAAAACAATGGTGAGGCCAAGGAGATAGCATAATGGCTATGCAAAAAAAAAAAAAAAAAAGACTTTTCATGCTTGCAGCTCTCTGAGCTCTCAGGTTTAAACCCCAGCATCACCATAACCCAGAGCTGAGTAGTGATACACATTTTAAAAAGAAAACAACAGGCAAAGACATTAAAGCAACGGTTCTCAGACTTAACCTGCTTGAAAAAACGGGGGCAGGGGGGTGGCTGCAACAACTAACCCAGTAGAGCACATGCCTTGCTATCAGTGAGGCCCTGAGTTCAAGTCCCAGCAGCACACAAATAGGAAGCGTCACAAGAAGTAAAGCAGTGCTGGGGTGTCTCTCCCATCTCTCCCTCTCTGCCTTTCTCCCTATTTTTCCCCCTCTGAGAGCAGTGAAATCACACAGGCATGAAGTTCCAATAAAGCCCTGGCTACAAGAAAAAAATTAATAAAATAAAAAAGGGGACTGAGCAGGGGCACACCGGTTAACCACACATTTACAAAGTATACAAAGACCCAGGCTCAGGGCCCCCAGTCCCCACTTGCAAGGGGAACGTTTCACCAGTAGTAAAACAGTGCTACAGGTATCTTTCTTTCCCTATCTCCCCTTTCCCTCTCAAGTTCACTCTGCCTCTATCCAAAATAAATAAATACAAAAATAAGAATTAGTCCAGAGAGTGGTGACAGCACAAATAATATGACAAGGACATAGCAGACCCTGGTATCACATTAAAAAAAAAAAAAAGGAGGGGTTCACCTAGAAGGTTGTTTAAAATGCAAATTCCTCAGCTGCCCCCCCCCCCCAGAAATTTTGACTCAGCTGGTCTGGAGATGTTCACTACTAATAAGCATCTGTGATT
Source organism: Erinaceus europaeus (assembly GCF_950295315.1). Classification (NCBI taxonomy): domain Eukaryota; kingdom Metazoa; phylum Chordata; class Mammalia; order Eulipotyphla; family Erinaceidae; genus Erinaceus; species Erinaceus europaeus. The sequence continues at coordinate 21,774,414 of NC_080170.1, forward strand.
TTCAGCTGCAGGTGTCGGCAGAGCTGAGAAATGGCCACACCTGAGTTCCCCTTCTTGGGTCACAAAGTTTGGGCAGCAGCTCTCTGAACAACAGCAGGAAGCCAGCTAGACCTGAGAGCCGGAGCTTCCAAAGCTGACTCTGTCCTTAGAGTCTCCAGAGACATGAGTTCAGCATGTCCTCCCCAACACTGAAGGGCAGGAGGGCTGTGCAGGCGCCCTGGGGACCAGCCTTGTCAACCCCAGGAGGGAAGCTCTCTCCCTCTCTCACTGCCTGTGTTCTGGGCCCCACTCCAACCCCATGCACTCTGGAGGTAACTGTTCAACCTGGTCTCAACCTTGACCAGCAACTTTATCATTCTCACTCACAGATAATGCAGGGCTAGGGAGGTAACACAGCAGCAGGGCACAGGACTTGCTTGTGAAAGGTCCCAGGTTCAAGCCCTGAGACCACCAATAGCCAGAGTCAAGGAGTGTTCTGGTCAAAAACAAGATTCTGAAGAAACACATTTTCATTTTCCCTCACACCACTCTGGTTTCTAAAATAAGCATTCATTCACATGAAAAATGGCAGGCATTACCAAAGTACAGCAAGCTCTGAGACAGTCCAGTGCCATACAGTCTCACAGCTGCTCAGTAAGAGTTCTGGAGGCTGGGGAGATCATTCCGTGTTAGAGCACATGACTTTATTGCCACCAGGGTTACTGCTGGGGCTTGCTGCCAGTCCTATGAATCCAGCACTTCTAATGGTCATTTTTTTCCTTTTTTTTTTGCCCCTTTCTCTTTCTTTAGATAGGATAGAGAGAAATTGAGAGGAGAGTAGTACAGGAGGTGGTGCAGTAGGTAAAGCATCAGACTCTCAGACATAAGGTTCTGAGTTCAATCCCCGGCAGCACATGTACCAGACTGATATCTGGCTCTGTCTCTCTCCTCCTATGTTTCTCATTAATAAATAAAATCTTTAAAAAAAAAAAAAAAAAAAGAAGAAAGAAAAAGAAAAAACGAGAAATTGAGGAGAGGGGGAAGACAGAGAGGAAAAGAGAAATACAGACACCTAAGGACCTGCTTCATTGCTCATGAAGCAGCCCCCCTGCAGGTGGGGAGCGGGGGGGGGGGGGGGGGGGACTTGAATGTGTGTGCCAACACCCAACCCCTAGGACTTGAATTCCTGAGGTCCCAGGTTCAGTCCCCAGCACCACTACATGCCAGAGCTGAGCAGTGCTCTGACCTCTTTCACCAACTCACAAAAACAAATCTGGGACCAGCAAGACAGCTCACCTGGAAGGGCGCTTACTCTGCAGCACACACCATCCAGGTGCAAGCTGGGCTCCCACAGTCCTGGGGGAAACTTGGTGCTGTGGCATCTTTCCCTCTCTCCCTCATGACTCTCTCTGAAACAGTCAGCCCTGAACGCTGAAGCCCCAGTGATGGCAAAATAAATAAATAAGTAAGTTTCGTTTTGCTTTTTCTAAAGTTCTCTCTGTATTTTATTTCTTCAAGAATCATGTTCAAATAGCCCAAGCACAAGGCAGCCCCCAACTGTGAAGACCCCAGTGTGAAACCTGGTGGAAAGAACCCACATCCTCAGAGAAAACTTCCACACAGAGAAGCCAGCACTACAAAACATGAATGAGAAGCTAGCGAGGTTGAGAGGAGACAACTTACCAGGAAGGCCTTCCAGTAAAGAGTCTCTGAACTAAGACACCAGTGACGAAAATATGCATTCAGAGGGCAGCGAAGAGACCACAGGCACCGGGGTCTGATGGGAGACAGAGATGAGGGTCCTCACACAGCTAGGCAGGGGCTGCACAGGTGGAGAGGAAGCAGGGCCCAGAGGGTGGAGCTCTGAGGTGGAAATGGGCAAAGGGCCTGGGGGCACTACCAGGAGCTGCCCCTCACTGAGCACAGCCTAGCTGCGGCTCTAAGTTCATCTTCCTGAGAGCCCCACAGAAGACACACAGCTCTGCCAACCCACAGGCATTAATATACAGGCATTAACAGGGGGGCCTGGGATGCCGCTGTGTTTTACCGGATGAAGAGAGAGACTGCAAACCCCCGCCTTCTGCCCCTGGTCTAAGCTGGGAGACCCACCCATCCCCAACCCCCAGTCACTGACTACTGCCCCCAAGAGTCACAGTTCTGTGAGAAGGAGCCCCGATGCCTTCTCTCTAGGTCGGGTTTCCCAGAGTCCCCCTTCCAAAGGCTGACCCTACAGCATCAGACCCTCTGGAAAGCATGCCTGAAATGTCAATTCCAAGACATTGGATTGAGAGACCCAGTTGCCTGGTTCTAACCCACCCCACCCCCGCCGTGATCTGGCTGAGGTACATTTTGAGCACCAAGCCTGGGGTCCTTGCCAGCATCACCTTTGCCCTGCTGTTCTTGCCCTGCCTGGGGTGTCCAGTGCCATAGGACCCTTTCCTGTGGACCCTGCTGCCTGGAATCTCCGGGTTGCCCTATTGGTTCCAGCTAATTCCATCTCCTAAGCAAACTGATCCTTCAGTTTCCTCCCCCCAGAATCCGACCCTTCTTTCATTTTCAACCCCTCAAAAAAAAGGAGTGAGGATACCTGCCTGAAGCCAAGCTTTCCTGGCAGCCTCAACAAGCAGATTTCCTGTTTTCACTCTCACTTTCGTGTATATGTTCCAACAAGTGTCTGTGCCCTCAGTGGCTCTCAGCTCAGGGGACTCATGGACCCCTCCCCAAACAGCTCTCACCCCTGCCTCACATCCTCAGAGAACTGACCCATCAGTGGGAGTGGGGACACTATGACAAACTGCACTTGCCACCAGGAAGGTCGCTGTGGAAGTCACCAAGCCGGGGGGCCTGAATGAGTGAGGCCCAGCAGCAGTGATCTAGCCAGGAGACAGCTGAGTCTGGGCTAGGCACAGGCCACTGGGCAGCGAGGAGGTACACACGTTAAGAGCAGGGCCAGGGTTCAAACCCAGGCAGAGTAGCTCCAGACCTACCTACCCTCTCAACCACAGGCAGTGGGAAGGGGTAAGCAGGCAGTCCCAACACAGACAGCAGTCCACATAGACTGGTGAGATGGGAGAGCAATCGATGGACAGAAAACCTATTCTGGACTTGGGTGACAGATTACCAGATGCCTGGGGGGCAGGGGGAGGCCACGAGGGCATCCAGGCTTCTGACTTCCTGCTCCAAGGCTTGGGGGAGGTCTCTGCTTCTGGAAGTCCAGATATCAAGACACAATAAAACACAATAAAAAAGTCCAGTGGAGAGTTGCACATAGCAAGCTCTCACATACAAAAGCAAACAAACAAAATAGTCCCCAGCCCCTTCTGCACTGGAGGAAGTTTCAGTGGCTTCAGTACTGTGGTATCTTTCCCTCTTTGGTGGGCACCGTGTGTGTGTGTGTGTGTGTGTGTGTGTGTGTGTGTGTGTGTGTGTGCGCGCGTGCGCGCGCGCGCGCGCGCGTGCCTGTCTCTCTCTCTGACACCAGGCAAGGTAAAGCTTCAGGGCTGTCCCTCCCACACCTCACTCACCTGAGCCAAATCCTCACTCAAGGACCCCACCCTGAGCCCTGGGCACCTCTTCCCACCTATTATCAATGGCTGTAATGACAACAAAAGTTACAGCCACAATAACAATAGCTTCTACCAGAGACAGGGAGGGAGTTTCTTGCCCATTTAGAACCAGAAATCTTAAGGGAATCAAATTCTAGGAAAAGCATAAATTTACAAGCGAAAAAGCTAGAGCTGGGGAGACAGCACAATGGTGATGGAAAAGACTTTCATGCAGGGGCAGGGTGGTGGCACACACTTTACAGAGTGCAAGGACCTGAGTTCAAGCCCCCGGTCCCCACTTGCAGGGGGAAAGCTTCACAAGCAGTGAAGGAGGCAAGCAGGTGTCTCTCTCCCTTTCTCCCACTCACTCCCCCCCCCAATTTCTCTGTACTAACCAATAAAATAAATAAAATAGGGTGGGGGAGATAGCATAATGGTTATGCAAAGAGACACTCATGCCTGAGGCTCCCAGGTCCCAGGTTCAATCCCCCACACCACCATAAGCCAGAGTTGAGCAGTGCTCTGGCAAAATAAACAAATGACTTTCATGCCTGAGGCTGAGGTCCCAGGTTCACTCCCCAGCAACACGTTAAGCCAGAGCTGAGCAGTACTCTGTTCTTTATGTGTTCCTCTCTGTATCTCTCTTTAAAATTAAAAACACAAGTGAAAAGGTAGGTATTTACTGAAAGTCTAAATGAGAGTTCAAGCCTGACCTGTATGTACACTGCCTCCCTGGCTCCCTGCAAGCCCACCCTTCCCCGAGACCAGTATCTCCCACACTGGGACACATCACTGGCGCAAGGGGAAATTTTTTACGCCTCTAACAGTGGCGGTCTCGTTGTGATACTCATAATCGAGTGCGTGCAATATCAAGTAAGTTCAATTTAAAATGATGCATGCAAATTGAATACAAATGGTATTTATTGATGTTATCGTGTCAACTCCATGACTTCATGAGCATGACTGCCTAGAAAACAAAACAAGTTTCTTAAGACTCGATTTAAAGAAAGCATTAGAGTAAAAGTTCAGGCTCTACGGAGATGGGCAGGAACCTTGCAGTAAGGCAGCAGGAACCAAGGCTTGAGAAACAATGCTCCCCACCCCAAACACACCCCTGTTCCTTAATATACTCCAGCTGGGCTGCCGTGAGCTCACGCCAACTCCGCTGCACAGGTGAGGACTTGGGAGGAGAGGAGTAACATCACACAACTTACGGAGCCAGGAGACAGCTCACCTGCTAGAACAGTGGCTCACCCTGCATTCCCGCCCCAGTTCCACATGGGAGCACTGAGAAGGGAGAGTACCAGGGGTGTCCCATGGGTGATGGAGTGGTCCTGTAGTGGCTCCCACTTCAAAGCTCAGGCCAAAGAAATAGCTCACTTGGATAGTAAGCTGCTCTGCCAGGTGCGTAACTCACGTTCAAGCCTTGACCCCACTGCAATGAAAGAAGCTTCAAGTGCCGTGGTGCCCCCCCCCCCCCTTCTGGCTGACTCTATAAGAGAAACAGAAAAGGAGGGAGGGTCTACGACCATACCAACCTGAACACACCCGGTCTCGTCTGGCCTCAGAAGCTAAGCAGGGTAGCGCCTGGTTAGTACTTGGATGGGAGGGAAGGAGGGACGGAAGGAGGGAGGGAGGGAAAAGAAAAGGAAGAAAGAGTTGGGCCCAGAAGCCACTCAGCAGTACAGGGCATGTATACAGTACTACATTAAAAAAAAAAAAAAAAAAACACTGTAATTAGTACACACCATCTTTAATCTGCATTATTGGCTTTGAAATGAGTAAATATGTCAGAGGTCCTCTATTCATTACACATCTTGATTAAATCACATAAGCTTTCATGGGCCTCAGTTTCCCTTTGTTAAAAGGAAATTTTAAATAGCAGGCTCTGATATCACTACTGGTTTTAGAGTTCTATAAAATGTAAGACCCTAAAATCCAAAATCATCTTTTTTCCAGAATCAGAGAGGTCTCAAGAGATTATGAACCTGAAAAATAAATGTGACCCCAGTCCCCACCTGCAAGGAGAAAGCTTTGCAAGTGGGGAAGCAGTGCCACAGGTGTCTGTTTCTCTCCCTCTATTTCCCCCTTCTCTCTTGATTTCTGGCTGTCTTTATCCAGTAAATAAAGATAATAATAAAAATAAAGAAAGAAAAGAAAAAATGTAACATGAGCCCAGGGGTATCCCAGGCCACCATCCTTCAACCGGGGAGATTCAATCAATTAAGCTGCCCCTGACCACGTGGCAAGACCTTTAGGGCAAGATAAAAATCAGTCGGGTACCAGGCAGTAACACAGCAGGTTAAGCGCACATGGCGCTAAGCACATGGACCAGCTCAAGCTGGTTCAAGCCCCTGGCTCCCCACCTGCAGGGGAGTAAAGCAGGTCTGTAGGTGTCTATCTTTCTCTCCCCCTCTCTGTCTTCCCCTCCCCTCTCAGTTTCTCTCTGTCCTATCCAACAACAAAGGCAACAAAACTGGGAAAAAATGGTCTCCAGGAGCAGTGGATTCGTAGTGCAGGCAATGAGCCCCAGCGATAAGCCTGGAAGCAAAAAGAAAAAAAAAAAAATCAGACAGTCAAGGTCCCCAGTATCACCACCAAAGCATGAAAGAGTTCCTGCTGCTAGTTTTTAAATAAGCTTGTATTTTCCCGCAGGGCACCACACATGTCATTCCACCACTCCTCAGGGACTTATTTTTCTTTCCTTGTTTTGAGACAGGAGAGACAGACAGAGGAGTGATACCAAAGCACTGCTCCATCACCACTGCTGAAGCATCCCCTTTGCACACTGCTCCTATTGGGTAACCTGGGACTCAAACTCAGGTCTCCGAGCATAGTAAAATGCATTTTACTTAGCATAGCCTATAATTTACTTTCAGTATGCTTGGTCCTTAAGAGATCAACTTCATGCCAGATAGCAGTAACAGGGAAAGGGGTTGAGAAGAAATCTGCAACATCTTATCCAAGGAATGCCCCTTCTATTGAGCCTCTTGATAACCAACTGGAAAAAAAAAAAAAAAAAACACCTTTCCTGTTGCAAATCGCAGTGACTTCACCTATGCTCAAGCCTGTTTCATAAACTAGCCCTCAAAAAAGGAGCTGTCACTCCAGATGCATCAAGACAGTTTGATGAAAACAAGCATTCTTCCTTTCTTCCTGAAGTACATTTACCAAAAAAAGTCTCAAGGACTGACCCCTCCTTGTCTTCTCTGCAAAGCCCTTTCCGTGGTGTCAGCCGGTCTGCACATGTTTACAGAGGGTCTTTAGACTCCCTGAGAGAAGTTCTGAAGTGTGCTCCATTCACTTTATATTCAGACTTGAGAGGGGAGAAGGAGGTGGCGGGTTGCAGCTGGTAAACTCTGAAAACACAGCTGGGTAGCAGGTAGCAGGTGATTTAAAAAAAAAAAAAAAAAAAGCAAATCCCTGGACAAATCGTGTAGCCAAGGGTGATCATTATAAGCCGAGGGTTGTTACATAATTACTAGTTAACTACTGACAAACACATACATGGCTACAAAATGCCATGGTTACCCTGGCCGCTGAATTAAAGCATACCTGGTGCAAGAGTCGAGGCTTCTCCAAGTGAATCGCATTCAATGACATAAGCAATCCTGGGTCCTATCCCTTAGGAGGTAACCTGCCCTAATTCTACATATACAAAACAGCCTCCCTCAACTAAAACCCACCGCCTCCGGGGACAAACACCAGTGTTTCCTCTTAACATCCACCAGTTTAAAGGGGAGGTGGATTGGCCGCTCAAAGAAGCGCATGCAAAGACGTCCTAAGTTAAGTGCATCACCACTCAAACTGGTAAATTTCAACAGTAGAGACCACCCCTACCTTAGCCTGCAGGTGCCCCCCTCCCCTCCCCCGTCGGCCCCGCTCAGCTTGCAAAAAAAAAAAAAAAAAATGCGTGCCAAGTGTCGGATGCAATGAATTACAGCATTTCTCAAAAAGTTTACGAGGACTGACGGAAACACGAGGAGAAAGCCCCCAGCTACAGACGCGGGGGGGGGGGGAGAGCGGGCAGCGGGGATCCGCAGGGGGAGGCGGCCCACGACGCGGTGCCAGGCCCGAGAGCGGGGCAGCCGGCAGCCGGCAGCCGGCAGCGGGCGAGCGCGCAGCCCAGCGGAGCGCGGGGACTTCCAGGCTCCGGACACCCGCCAGCGGCCCCGCCGCCCGCCCCTCCACGAGCCCGCCTTCCACCCTCCCCCCCACCCCCCGGCGCTGCGGAGCCAAGTTGGCCCGCGGTCAGCGCTGCGGAGCTCGGCCCCGGGGGCCGCCGGCGCGCCGCTCACCTCCTTCTGCTTGGGGTCCTGCGGGTAGACGTCGGGCGGCCCGAGGCGGGGGCGCTTCAGCGGTCTCTGCTCATAGCTGAAAAGCCCGAAGGCGGCCATGATCTCGCATGTTCCCCGGCGGAATGAATGAAGAGTTGGAGCTGGAGCCGCCGCCTCTGAGCACCAGGGAGCAGCACTTTGCACACAGGCTCGCTCGCCCGCTGGCGGTGGCGCTGCAGGCAGGGAGAAAGCAGGTTGGCTGCGGCCGCTGCCCCGCACGCGCGCGCGCTCCGAGGGGGCGGGGGGCGGAGGTGGGTGTGGGTGGGGGTGGGTGCTTCCCCGGCGGCACCCCGCGGCGCACGAGCTCCGGGACCCGCGAAGGCGGCGGAGGGACTGGAGGGCCGCCCGGCCCCCGCGGCGCCCGCCTTCCCCGCACCCCACCCCCGTCCCCGGGGGGAGGAGCAGCTGCCGGGAGCGTGTGACTTTTTTCACCAATGGACCCAAGCCCACCCGGCCGGGCGGCGTGGGGGAGGGGCGCGGGGCGAGGGAGAGAGAAAAAAAAAACTTTTCAGCCCCAGGCCACCCGGCCCTGGGAGGGTCGCCCCGACCAGGGGGGGAGGCTCGCCTCAACCCCCCAGCCCCGAGAGGGGACCTGCGGGCGGCCCGCCTCCACCCGGCGCCGGGGCGCGGGCCCTCCCCTCCACCCCCGCCGCCCCGCGGGGGCCCCAGCGCCGGACCCTGCGGCCCGAGCGCGCACCGGGCCGGGGTGGGGGGAGCGAGGCCTGGCGGGCGGGGAGGCCGGGATGCGGCGGCGGGGGCCTCCGTGCTGCCGGCGGGGCTGGGATGCCGCATCGGCGCTCGGGTCCCCGCGGCGGCTCCGGGCAGGCGCCGAGGTGCGGAGGGCGGCGGCGGCGGCCGGAGGGGGCCGGTTAACCCTTGCCTGCCCCTCGGGGGGCCGGGCCGGCGGGGAGAGGCTGCAGGAGCGCGAGTGCCCCCCCACCCGGGGTCAGCGGCCCCGCCGGCGTGTCAGGCGCCTCCAGCCCAGGCCGCAGAGCCCGCGCCCCCGCGTCCCCCACCCCCGACAGTTACCTGTTGGTCGGCGGCTAGTGGGCAGGGGCGGGCGGCGAGGGCAGAACACCGGCGGCCGCAGCCTCCATGATCCGGGGCGGGATGGAAGGGACCGGCTCGTAGGGGACCCGCGAGCTGCCGGCCCCGGGTGGGCGAGCCCAGGGTGGGGGTTTGGAAAGGCGGAGGGTCGCCGCGAAGTTTGCCTCCGTCTGGGGGCGGCGGGCGACGCGGCTGGCCGCCGCCGGCGATGTCGCCCCCGCGGCCCGGGAGCTCGAGCTTCCGAGTCGGCGGACGGCGGCGCGGGGCCGCACTGAGCATGCCCAGCTCGGCCGGACCGCGGAGCAGTTGGCGGCGGGCGGGCGCGCTCCGATCCGCCGCTCCGGGTTTTCGCCTCCGCAGAGCGCGCGCGGGTCCCCCGGCGCCCCGGCCGGCCCGGGGCTGAACCTCGGCGCAGGAGAGGGCGCCCCCCCCCACGCCCCGCCCCCCCCACACCCCCCGAGACCCCTTTCTCCACCGCGCGCCGCCCAGCCCCGGCCTAAGGTCGTGGTCCCCGGGGGTCGCGGCCGGAAACCTCACCTGCGCCCTGTGCAGGGGGCGGGGGGACGCACGCCAGCCTCCGGGGAGACTCGGGAAGCCGCCCGCGCGCCGTTCTCTCTGTGGGCCGGGGGCCCCGGGTGCTGAGCCACCTGCCGCCGGCGCTGCCCGAGCGGGAGACGACCCGCGGGGGCGGACCCAGCCGGTCCCCACAGATCCCCAGCGGGGCCCCGTAGGTGGAGCGCCCGGGAGGATGCGCCTGCACTTGGCCCAGAATGATGGCTGCCACTGATGGAGCCCTAGCTTGCTGCCAGGATCTTGACAGTCAAGGTCTCTGGTCCTTTAAAATATATTTTTAATTAGAAAAAATTAATAATTAAAAAACAAAGCCTTGCTGAGTTTCACAGAACCTTTTCCAGATGGAGAAATTAAGACAGTTTGGGGAAAGTCCCCCACGACAATACTCCAAGTCACTGTCTGATCCAAAATTTCTGACTTAATTCCCTAACACTTGAAGAATGGAAGGGCCAACTGCCCTGGCTAGCTGGGACTGTGTGACTCCCCCCACACCTTGACCAGTGTTCCAGACTCAGAGCCTCCTCTCTAAGACAATGCAAGCAGCAACAGACTCCAAGCCTTAGCACAGCACCTGGAAAGTGAAAGGTGCTCCTCTCATGACTAGATCTTACTGTCTCACCTCTGGTCACTATAAGCAATGGGAAGAAGAGGGTGGACAAGTCCATGGCAGTGTGTGGTAGAAGGCAACTCCTCACATCTGACCCTGACCTTTTAGCACTCTCCATTGAAGCCAGATGCTAACTGGGGAAATGTAGTGTTTGGCTTCTCTACTCAAGCTCAGCAAGAACTTTTAGAAAACCTCCCACCAGCAGGCATTTCTGGAAAAGCTTCTGCCACCAACTCCAAGGACTTCTCTTCCACTAATACCCAGGGGGCTACTTCAAGGCTGAGTTTGCCCTGGACACCTGGACAGCAAACAAATCTAGCTTCCTTGATTGGAAGGTCAGTTTGTTGACTTTACCAAAAAAAAAAAAAAAAAAAAAAAAAAACCTGCCTAATAAGCTTCAGCTAAAAAACTGAAGAAATACTGGGAGTCGGGCGGTAGCGCAGCGGGTTAAGTGCATGTGGTGCGAAGTGCAAGGACCAGTGTTAAGTATCCTGGTTTAAGCCCCCAGCTCCCTACCTGCAGGGGAGTCACTTTCACAAGCTGTGAAGCAAGTCTGAGGGTGTCTTTCTCTCCCCCTCTGTCTTCCCCTCCTCCTTCCATTTCTCTCTGCCGTATCTAACAATGATGACATCAGAAATAACAACTACAACAACAATAAAAAAAAAAAAAACAAGACTAGACAGGGCTGCCCACTATCACCATTACTATTCAACACAGTGTTGGAAGTTCTTGCCATAGCAATCAGGCAGGAGCAAGGAATTAAAGGAATACAGATTGGAAGAAGAAAAAAAAAAAAAGGGCAACAAAAGGGAAAAGTAAATAAATTTTTATTTAAAAGCTGAAGAAATAGCATAATGATCTCCCTGAGTCCTCATCAAAGGAATACTGTCCTTGTTTTATCTTCCTGTCCTCTTATATCTACTCATGCAAGAAAGGACAGTGTTATCCATTGTCCCAACTAAGGCACACAGCATGAGAACTGGCACATAAGTAGACTGGTAGGTGGGTAGTTAGATGCGGGGGTGAGTGGGTAAATGTGTACTGGATAGACCTCTGGGAACATCTTGTGCAAATGCTGATCTGATGGGAGATGTAACCTGAATTCCTTCCCTGAGCTACCCAGGCAAGAACCTCCAACTGGCCATCACAAAGGAGAAGCCTTTGAAGCATTCAAAATCTGATCTGACCAAAAGATTTTATTTTAAAATCAAAAGGTGCTAGTCATGTGCCCCTAGTGTTTGAGAAGAAGAAATACATAAATCTCTCTCCATTGCTATCTCAACTCCCTTATTCTGAGACTAATGTTGTCTGGCCAGAGCACTGCTTAGCTTTGGCTTATGGTGGTGCTGGGAACTGAGCCTGGAATGTTAGAGCCTCAGGCATAATGGTCTTTTGCATAACCATTATACTATCTCCCCCAACCAAATACTTTTTTTTTTAACTTTCTCAATAAAAAACTAAACAAACAAACAAACTGAACAGGTAGCCTCTCTGTGCTAGGCTTGCAAGTCTCCCTTCCCGGTGCTCTATTGCAAGTGAATACATTGAACAACAGACACAGCAAGTCTTCTTGGCTTCCCACAAACAGCACCTTTTCTTTCGCCGGCTCATGGCAACCAGTACCACCCTGAAATCCTGGACCTGGGAAAAGTTTGCACAGAGCAGGAATGACAACGGGGAGTTCCTAGGCAGATCCCAACCTAGACCTCAGCCCAGCAGGTGAGGGAAAAGAGCTGAAACAGGACTGCAAAAGAAAGAATTATAGGGCAGGGGAGATAAGCATCATGGTATGCAAACAGACTCGTGCCTGAGGCTTCAAGGTCCCATGTTCAGTCCCCATAACAAGCAAGAGTTGAGCAGTTCTCTGGGAAAGAAAGAAAAAAAAAAAAACACTAAAACAAAAACGAATAAGGAAATATAGACTCTTTGGACTGGGGTAGATAGTGTAATGGTTATGCAAAGACACTCACATGCCTGAGGCTCCAAAGTCCCAGGTTCAATCCCCTATACCACCATAAGCCAGAGCTGAACAGTGCTCTGATGTTTCTCTCTGTGTATTTCTCTCTGCCTCTCTCAAAAATAAAATAAAATACTTTTAAAATATACTTTTATTGTTGTTTACATCATTTTATATTTATAATTGCATTTTGTTTATATGATACTGTTAATTGTATTATTTAATCTCCCCCCTCTATAAGCTCTGGTTTTCAGAACTCTACAAGGAGTTTCTCAGGACCCCTTTTTCCCATGGACTAAATCCCTTAAAGCTTCCTGTCCCCATACCCAGTCTGCAAGAAATGCACAGATGTCTGTCCAATGCAGGTATGTTCTGACTCACTACCCACACATTTTGCTGCAAGTCACACTTCTTCACCTTGGAAAGTTCTCCAGTCTGGGTCTGAGACCAGCTTCTCTGATTCAGGCAAACTGCAAGGGACAAATGTTAAGTGCCCATCTCAGTGAACACCTACCTCAAACTCGTTCCTTGAGGCGTGCAGTAAGAAATGAAATGTCCTTGGCAAAAGGCAAAGACAGAATTTCAGAGCAGAATGTGTGTGTGTGTGTGTGTGTGTGTGTGTGTGTGTGTGTGTGTGTATGCACGTGTGCAGCAGCTTAGAGCAGAGGTGGGTATTGGACCATCAGAAGCTCTCTCTGGTGAGCAGGTGAAGTTCCAGAGAAGGAAGTAACTGATCCAAGATCATCAAGTAAGCAAGTGGCAACACCAGGATCAACTGTGCAACGCTCCGACTCTCGAGAAAGCTCAGCTCACTATTATCAGAATGTTCTGTGTATCAATGGCCATTTCATTGCACATATAAAAAAGAAGCCCGAGAAGACAGGTCTGGGGGAAGAGAAGGAAAATTCCCGACAGCTCACTCTGGCATAGCAGCATGCTTCCACTCAAGTGGAAAGGAACAATTCTCGGTGGAGAGCATGCAGGTGAAGTAATTAAAGTTGTCAGGTGCCCCCATGGGACTGCTGCCTGTCCAGGTGTATATATTACTGTGTTGTATTAACAGCCTCTTCGGGCAGGCTTGCTTGCTTTCAGTTTTTCTTATATCACCATGATACTGGAATGGATTCATCTATGCCAACTTTTGACTCAAGAAAGATAAATATTCTCTTTTAAAACTAGCTAGCGGGTGACTTCTGAATAAGGGGTACTCCTACTTCAGTGCCTGGGAAGGGCTGTGCATTCAAATGTCTCTCCTAAAGACAAAGGAAAATGGGAATAACTGGAGATCATGGATCAGAATAGGAAAAGCAGGATTAATGTGGGGATGTTCTATCTTAGTAGAGTTTTGGTGCAGTCTTTATGTTACCTATAGAGAGGGTAAAGAACTGGGAGTCAGGGGGGTTCCATACCTAGTTAAGAGTGCGTGTGTTGGAGGGTGGGGGGTAGATAGCATAATGGTTATGCAAAGAGACTTTGGAGCCTAAGGCTCCAAAGTTTCAGTCCCCCTCCCCTCGCACCATCATAAACCAGAGTTGAGCAGTGCTCTCGTTAAAAAAAAAAAAGGTGCCTGGGCAGGGGTAGATAGCCTCGTGGTTATTGCAAAGAGACCCTCATGCTTGAGACTCTGAAGTCCCAGGTTCAATCCCCACAGCACCATAAGCCAGAGCAGATCAGTGTTCTGGGTGAGAGAGCCCATGTTACCATACACAAGGACTGGGTTCCAGCCCCCACTTCCCATCTGCAGAGAGGATGCTTCACCAGTGGTGAAGCAGAACTGCAGGTGTCTCTCCCTCTCTATCTCTTTCCCCTCTCAATTTCTCTCTGTCCTAGCAAATAAAATAGAAAAAAAAAAAAAAAAGGAGGAGGGGATTGCCACTCAAAGCAGGGGATTCATACTACTGGCACCAAGTTCAAGTAAAAACCATGGTGACATGAAAAGGAGGAAGAGGAAGAGAGGGAGAAGCAGCAGCAGAAGCAGAATGAAAAGAGAGAGAGAGAGAGAGAGAGAAAGAGAGAGAACTTGGGAGTCAGGCAGCTGCATAGGCTTGAGGACCTGGTCCCTGCCTGCAGGGCTGTAGGAAGGAACTTCAAGAATAGTGGAGCAGTGCTGCAAGTTCTCTCTCTCTCTCTCTCTCTCTTCCTCTCTCCTTCCCTCTCTCGTTCTCTCTGTCTCTATTAGGAAAAAATAATGGCCATCAGGAACAGTGGAGTCAACATGCAGGTACTGAACCCTTAGTTATTATACTGGTGGCAAATAAAAAACCCTTGTAGGCACTAAAATTTGAACCATAGAATTATACTGCTAACCAAATATTTCTCTTTAAAAAGTAGAAATAGGTGAGGTCAATTTCAATTATACATATATTTAACCCAATGTAGTCAGACTATCACTGCAACATGCAATTAGTTTTTTAAAGATGCATTTACTTATTCTATGAGAAAGAAAGGGAATGATGAAAAGATTGCTCTAGTCCAGCATATACTGTGCTGGGGCTTGAACCCAAGGCCTCATGCATGAGAAGTAGACTTTCTGCCAACAAGTCACCTCCTTGGTCTATAATCAAATTTTTAAAGTCTGTTCATGAATGGTGTTACCTTATTTTTTAAACATTAAGTCTTAGAAGTCTGGTGTGCATTTTAAGCCATTTCAAACATGCTCCATTTTGCAGGTTCAGTGTCATATGTCAGTGGCTGCCAGACTGGTCAACCAGCTCTAAAGGGGTATTTCAGTCCTAATGAGCCTATGACCTATGGGAGCCTATTAAGGCACTATGGGGGGGGGGGGGCAGGCAGTAGTTCAGTGGATTAAGCACGCATGGCGCAAAACTCAAGGACCAGCAGAAGGATCTCGGTTCCTCCCCACCTGCAGGGCGGTCACTTCACAAACGGTGAAGCAGGTCTGCAGGTGTCCATCTTTCTCTCCCCCTCTCTATCTCCTCCTCCTCTCTCCATTTCTCTCTGTCCTATCCAACAACGATAGCAATAAAAAATAACAATAATAACAACAATGATAAACAAGAAGGGCAAACAAGGGGAAAAAATGGCCTCCAGGAGCAGTGGATTCGTAGTGCAGGCACCGAGCCCCAGCAATAACCCTGGAGGCAAAAAAAACAAAAACCACTAAGGGAGCAAGTAAGTCTCCAAATTAAAAGAACAAAATGTTATGAAAAAGAACAAAAAAAGAGAGTTGACAGCAAAGATGTTCAGTCAACTGAAGAAGACGATGAATTCCCCCGAAAGCAATCAGTCACTAGACAGATGGACTGGTGTGTCAGGGATAGGGGCTAGGGGCAGGACATGGGACGAAAAATCTGGGGACTAAAATCATAGGATGAGATAAGAGAGCTTTGAATTACAGAGTGAACCAATGACAAGGGTAAAGATTTCACCTCATTTCCCAGCAAAATGGTGTATGCCCACTTACTGAAAGACTGCCATGGGGTTGGTTTCTGGAGAGGAAGGGGTAGTCTCACCAAAGTCAACCACTGTTCATCAGGATCATATAATCTGACTAGCCTTCAGCTGCTCAGCACCAGACCTGTTGGCTTAACCAGAGCTGTTCAAACCTCTATGCAGCTGAAACATGCTAAACAAACTCAAGAAAGTGTTCGGGAAGAAATCTGAAGGCTAATGTATTGATACACTAGTATAGTCCTTCCCAGGGACTGAGATAAGCAGACCCTGTATTTGGATCACCCTCTTGTTGGTTTTCAAGGTTGTTACAAAACAGAATTAGTAAGCAGATGTCTGTTTGCTGGGTACAAAATCCAAGCACAGGGGAGTGACTAACTCTCCAGACAGTATGCACACAGGCCCACAGTGGCACTCAGATCCCTTGTGGCAGTTCTGGGACAGGTGTTCCCCCCCCCATCCACTAGTCCCTTGGGGGGAATCCCCAGAGAGTTGGTTTACAGCCTGATGCTGTTATTACTTACTTCATTCCAGAGGCTCCCGGAGGTTCACAAACATGTGCTCAGGTCTGTTTTGCTTGGGACTTGCAGAGTCATTTCTGGACTGTCTAAAAAAAAAAAAAAAAACCCTGCCCACTAGATCCACATTCTCAAATGATGTCGGTCTGCTGGAGCTGAGGAGGACACCCTGACTCCTTGAGTGACAACTATGGCAGCCCTACTGACCTGCTCCTCCCAGAGATGAGGTGTCTGCACCTCCTGGGAATGAGATGCCCATTATATGAAGACCTCTGCCAACCAGGCCTGGTTTTAGCCCTTGCTGCTGAGAGAGAGAGAAAGAGAGAGGCTGATTTTCACTATACTATGATTAGGTTACCGGTTTCTTATTGTTACTCAAGGAGCCAGTCTTCTTCACCTGCTAGTTACAGATTATAACTCATCTGTTTGGAGGGGGTTCATGGGGTTGAAAGCTGATATGTATTGATTATGATATATTTCCAGTCTCAGATAATTTCTTAGTTTGTTTTTCTGCACTTCAT
Organism: Erinaceus europaeus; assembly: GCF_950295315.1. NCBI lineage: Eukaryota > Metazoa > Chordata > Mammalia > Eulipotyphla > Erinaceidae > Erinaceus > Erinaceus europaeus. Next base: position 21,790,909 of record NC_080170.1, read on the forward strand.
TTTTTTTTCCACCTGCTACAGTCACAGAGAGTCAGAAAAGAAGGAAAATGTTCTGCATGGCAGAATCTGCGAGTTCCACAAAGTATATGAACAGAATGAAATAATGGACTAAATGAAGCTGGGAGGTAGAGTGTGCACCCTGTAGAGTGCACACGTGTCCATGCTTGAAGACCCGAGTTTGGGGTCTCAGCACTATGTGGGAATCATCACACATGACAACAGAGACGCTCCATGAATGGAGACAGAGCAGTGCTGTGATGTCTTTCTTTTCTTCTCCTCTCCTCTCCTATCCTCTCTTCTCCACCCCCCTGAAAAAAAAATCAGCTGGGAGCCAAAAAGTTGTACAGGAATGAAACCCCACTGGGGAAGGAAAAAAAAAAAAAG